>NW_007726641.1:542620-547682 GCF_000696425.1 Galeopterus variegatus | reverse complement strand
TGGATCAAAGTATTTTTTCTCTCTCTCTGTGTGTCTCTCTCTTGCTCCCCCTTGCACTTGTGCTTTTTCTTTTTCTTTTTTTTTTTTTTTTTTTTTTTTTTTTCTTTTTTTTTTTTTTTTTTTTGTTTCTTTCTCTTTTTCACGGCCTGTCTGCCTTTCTTTCTTTCTGTTACAATTTATGCTTGAAATGAAATTTATCCTTGTGATTACTATGCTCTGGATTTGTTAACAGCTGTCTTACTGATTTAGACCAGGGCTCAACAAGCTACAGCTCACTAGCCAAATTCATCCTGCTTTCTGTTTCTCTATGGCCCACAAGCTAAGAATGCATTTTACATTTTTAAGTGGTTGAAAAAAATATCTACAGAAGAATGAGATCCTGTGATCTGGGAAAATCATATGAAATTTAGATTACAGTGTTCATTAATAAAGTTTGGAGTAGAGCCATGCCCATTTGTTCATATATTGCCTATGGCTGCTTATGGCAGAGTTGAGTAGTTGCAGCAGAGGCTGTATGGCCCACAGTACCTAAAATATTCACTATCTGGCTCTTTACAGGAAAAAATTCACGAGCTCTAATTTAGACCAGAGGGGTTTAGAAAGTTATTATAGATAATGCCAATCCTTTAACTTGCCTCCAGAATAATTTGCTTATATGCTCTACCCAGATATTGTAAATCATAACCTTGGTTTCCTCATTGGTAGAATGGGGTTAATGATAGTGAGAATCTCACGTGGTTTTTTTTTGTGAAGAATGAATGAGTTAATACATTTGAAGTGCTTGGAATAGTGCCTGGCTCAGAACTGATAAGCAGCATCACCAGAGGGTACGCAGCTGCTCTGCTTGCAAAGTGTCCCATTGGAAGAGTGTGCTATTCATTTCACTGGTGGGAAGTCTAAGCTTGCTTCTTTTGAAGAAACTCATATATGTTTGACACACATTTGCCTTCTATGATGATTGTAATGCTCCCTCATGTGGCTGGGGTGGGAATTGTTTCCCCTGATCAAGTAGCATCTTTGGGTTGCTGGCCTTGGTGGGGACACCTTGGGTGCTTCTGGTTGTTGAATGTGATTGAATATGTTTCACTTCCTCTACAAAATCACCTTCAGCAGCACATGGACTACAAATGCTCATACAATGAACAATTTTAGTGAAGGAAATGATAAGAACTGGATTGAATAAAGAGTATATAAAGAAAGAGGGACTTGACAGAGTAGAGAGACTAGACAGAAGGGAAAATACTGGAATGGGTTGAGATTTTTAAAACTTTAAATAGATATAGGAAAATCATTTTAAGAAATGCCTTGTGTATAGTGTGCCTAAAAATAATAGAGAAAAAAAATACAGAAAACATAGGCTTTGAACTGCATTTGTAGAAATGACTTAAGTACCCAAAGGTTGCCATGGAACCAAAGGTTGGAGTTGTTGCCCTTTTTATAACTTTATGGCCAATACGTGATCAGATTTTCTAATGTCCAATGTGTGCTTGAAAGGAATGTGAATTCTCTAATTATTAGATGCAGAGTTCTATACGGCTCAATTAGATCAAGCTTGTTAATTATGTAGTTCAAATCTTCTATGACTGTATTAATTTTTTGCCTGATTGATCTGTCACTTTCTGAAAGACGTGTTAAAACTCTTCTGCTATAGTTGTGGGTTTATCGATTTTTCTTTGTAAGTATGTCATTTTGTCACTTATTTTTAGGTTATATTGCTACTTTACAAATATATTTTACATTTGATAATTATGTAATAAACCTCTTTCCTCCTGATAAAATTAACAAGAAATAAAACCTTACATAAGTACTTATCTTTGAGAAGTATTATAATATTTAGGGGATGGGAGCCTAATGTTTACCTGCTGAAGTATATATCTTAACTTTTATAACTTGTAAAAGTTTTTAAAAAGAGTCATTGTGACAGTGTGAATTAGTATTGGTTTCTTTTATCTATACATACATTTTGATCGCTTACAATCCCATCACCCAGTCATTATCCACCAACATTTCACCAGTCTGTCTCCCATTCTTACCTCTGTGTACTTAATCTGTTTGAGATCATATATCAAATGCAATGTTATATCTCAATTTGTTTTAATTTTCACTGTACCATAAAAATTTTCTCATGTCATTACAAATTCTTTTTGGACATAATGCCTCTCCAGCCCTAAACACCAAGGGAATTACAGTGAACTCTGGGAGATAATCAAATATGCCTAAAATAGTGAATAGGACAGAACCAAATTGTGAAGTACAGAAACTGAAAAACATGACTTTAACATCAATCACATTATTTGTATCCCAGTTTGGAAAATCTGAATTATAGAATTTCAGTGATTGTTGTAGTCCTTGGGGAAAGCTTCACAGCAAAGGTGGAATTAAAGCTGAATGTTGATCTCTTCCTCAATGCTAAGCAAACTCCATTTAGCAAAGGTACTAGGCCAGGCATGAACCAGACCCCATAACACAGAGTGGGGATGGAAGGTAGATCAGGCATCAATAATTTAAAGGAAGACCCATCAGCTTCATTTCTGAGAGGGGCAGGGATATGATTTACTAAGCAGTGTAGGACCAAATTCTGGAGGACCTAGACTATCAAAAAAGTTGCTACTCTTTGTGCAAAAGAGATGCTCGTAGCTGTGTTGCTGCCACATTGAGAAGCTGGTAGCTCCAGAGGAAGAAAAAGGAATTTTTGTGTCTTCTTGGGTCATGCTGTCTCAACTACAAATCCCTGTGTGTGTGAAGAGGGGAACGATAGAGCAGAAGTATTTTAAGAAAGGAAAGTGAAAAATATTAGGCTGATTCTGCTGATTAATTTGTAATTCTAAGTAAGAATAAATCTTCACTTCTTCTTCTGAAACTATAAGAAAATATAATTATCCTGATGTTAAATAGGAAGGAACCAAATCTCAAGGAATTTGAGTGATTTCATGTGACCAGCACCACTAGCCATGGCACCTAGTCTGATGGTTTTTCCCGTACTCTGCACTACTTCTTTACGGCTCAATGTGATAATTTTAAAAGATGATAAAATTGTTGCTAGTACTTTTATTCCACAACTTTCGGGTCCTTAAGGTCTTAGTTTTTTCTAGCAAAATTCTGCAATACTAAAGATCAGAAGGAGAACAAATTCCTGAAGAAAGCCAGCCTTAGAGTTACTGTTTTATAATTATAATTATTATTTTTTTTAAAGACTGGGTCGTTGTAGTCTTTAATGTGCACACACATACACACAAACACACCTGTATTTATCTAGGTGTGGCTCTCTTTATTGATTTCGTCCGGAATTTGGGGAATGCATTTTATCAATATGCTCGGCTTTTTCTTCAGCTCAGAAAAGTTATCCTCCCTTAGGTATTTAATCTTTGTTTGTTTTCTGGTTATTCTGGCTTCTTCCTCAGGAATGCCTGCGATACCTAAGTCAGCCCTACCCTTCATATCTATTTTTCTTTCTCTCTTCTTTTCCAGGTTTTAGTTTTTGACTTTTGCACTCTGGAGATCTTCAGAATGTGCAGATTTGGTTTTATATTCTGTAATATTAGTTTGTCTCTTTATTTAATGTATCTCTCTTGATCTACCCTTCCCTTCACTTATCTCCTTTTCAATAAATGGAACTTTCATCCACTCAGTTGTTCAAGCCAGAAGCTGTCTGTGTCTGCACGCTTACAGACGAATTCTTACTAAGTCTTTTCTATCATACATCCAAAGTATGTATTGAATCATTCTGTTTCACAAAGCAAAATATTGGCTAAGGCAGGGCTGGAATCCAGGTCTTCTGGAAGATGTAAGGTGGAAGAGGATCCAGGCATACTCTGGTTTATTTCCTGGCTTCACCACTGTGCACCTGTGTGTTCATGGGGAAATTATTTAACTTCTCTGAGCATTCATTTCCTTTTTTATAAGATGTGAAAATAACTACATTTCAGAGTTACTTTAAAAAATGGTATAATTCCATTTATATGAAAAGTCCAGAACAGGCAAATCTATAGAGACAGAAAATGGATTAGTGATTGCCTTGGGATGGGAAGATGTGAGGGGAAAATGGGGGATTGACAGCTAAGTGTATGGGGTTTCTTTCTGGGGTGATTAAAATGTTCTAGAATTGATTGTGGTGACGGTTGGACAATTCTATGAATATACTAAAAAATTATTTAATGTTCATTTTAAATGATGAGTTATATGGTATGCAAATTATATCTAAATTAAGTTGTTTAAAAAGTTTAAATAAAAACAAATAAAGGAAGGGAAAATTCCTGAGAGACCAACAGTGGCGTCCCTTTGGCCTCAAAGTCTCAGTCCAGTCTTTTCGTCTGCTCCAGATTGGCCATCCAGGTGTATGGCCCAGTGAAAGCTCCATGAGTACATGGTCATGCGCATGGACAAAGTTTCTTCAGCAGCATCACAGGGACAACTGTGGCAGGCTTACCTCCCTTTAGAAACCATGGCTGGAAAATTTCTAGCCCTCTATGGATTTGGGGTAGTTACTTTTGGCAGCTTCCTAAGGTATGAACAGTGCAAAAATAATTTGTCCCCTGGGGCTTCATGGCAGATGGAAACAAGTGGTCTCCCAATGTCCCCAAATGAAGAGTTGAGACACACCTCAGGCCTCAATTTTCTAAAGGGTTTGATTCACTTATCTTTAATGCAAGCTGTCCTGGTCTGGTAAATTTAAATCAAACTCTTTAAAAGATATGCCCTCAAATAAACTATATCAGGTAAATTAGCATTAGAATTACCAGACCAGGACAGCTTGCATTAAAGATAAATAAGGTATACCTGTTTCCCAATGTTCACTGCAGCACTCTTCACAATAGCCAAGAGCTGGAATCAACCTAAATGTCCATCATCGGACGAGTGGATACGGAAAATGTGGTATATCTACACAATGGAATACTACTCAGCTATAAAAACGAATGAAATACTGCCATTTGCAACAACATGGATGGACCTTGAGAGAATAATATTGAGTGAAACGAGTCAGGCAGAGAAAAAGAAATACCACATGTTCTCACTCATCGGAGGGAGCTAAAAAACAAACAAAAAAAAAAAAAAAAAAAAAAAA
>NW_007726641.1:504959-542412 GCF_000696425.1 Galeopterus variegatus | reverse complement strand
CAAAAAAACCGGGGGTGGGGGGTGGGGAAGAAGACATAACAACTATACTTTCATGAAGTTGTTACAACAAGCAAACAGAAAGGGCATTCTTGGGGGGGAGGGGAGAGAGGGAGGAGGGAGGGAGGTGTCGGTGATGGGCCATAATAATCATATACAGTGTATATTGACAAAATAAAAATTTAACAAAAAAAAATAAAAAATAAAAAATAAATTAATAAAAATAAATAAATAAATAAATAAATAAATATGCTAGACTGCAAAAAATAAAAAAAAATAAAAAAAATAAAGAGTTTGATTTACTTATCTCCACTGAAGAAGATCCTCCAAAGTGGATTTTACTCAATGCAGGTATACTAGAGACATTTGATACAATCTGGAAGATTCAAGAGTTGGAGACATGCCTTGGACTTCCATTTTGGGGTCCATTCATCCATCTCCACAGCAAACCATTCTGGCCTGTCACCTTCCACTGAGCCATTCAACATCATAAAGGAGGCTTAAAAGAAATGACACATTGCGGGCCTTAATTTTGTAAGGAGTTGGATTTGTCTGTCTCCATTGGTACCATCCTAGAATTACTCCCAACAGCTCAGATTTACTCTGACATCAGGTGTGATGTGGACAACAGAGTTGGGGACACACCCTGAGCCTCAATTTTGCAAGAATTTTGATCCTTTTGTCTCCCCATGAATGATCCTGGCTTCTCTCTCCTGCTAAATTACTCTGATTGTACAGAATCTTCTGGAAGATATAAAAACTGGTGACACACCTCAGACAGCATCTACTCATCTATGCTGGGAACCATCCCAAATTAACACTGCCCAAAGTGAAGTCACCTGACGCAGACTTACTGGAGACATTCTATATGATCAGGGAACCTGAATTCGAAATATGTCTAATAGGTCTGAGAGACCAACCCAGTGCCATCTTGTCCCATTTCAATGGATACTTTAAAAGTTAAATGAAATATGTAATTATAGTACCTGGCACATAGTAGTGTCTTAATGAATGCTAGTTCCTTTTTCCCTACTTCTGGACCCATATCTAGTGTCTTCATGCATATGAAAAATGGGCATTTATCATGTGTGTTTACACAACACACACTATGTGTATAGCACATATATGTGTGTATACATATGTATGTATATACGTATATGTGCGTGTTTGAAGTACTTTCATAGAGTAAAATTGATAGTTATTTAAGATTAAGTCATTTGACATCTCTGTTTTGTTTTTTTTTTTTTTGGTGGCTGGCCAGTTCGGTGATCCAGACCTTGACCTTGGTATGAGCAACACCAAGCTCTAAACAACTGAATTAACTGACCAGCCCTAAGATTAAGTCATTTGAAAGAATGCTGAAGCTATTTACTACAGAGGTCTATTTTGAGTATTTGGTGTGAGGAAAGGACATTAATATTTTGGAAAGACATAAAATCAAATGTGACTTTGACTGAAAAGTATTAGTGCATTTGCATCTCTCTTTAAAAACACAGAAAGTAAAATTAGGAAATGAGCATATTTGTATTGTGTGGGAGAAAGCAACTGTCCCTTGAGTGGCCCATTTCTTCTTGGATCTCCATGCAAAAGGCAAAATGGAGAGATGCTGGGGCCAGGGAGGCTGGAGCAACCTAGATAGGACATCGGTAGGGAAGCCATGTGACTGGCCCCGAGGCACCTCACAGACTGTCATCTCAAGTACTGTTTTGGAGCCAAATGCTGAAGTGAATAAAATATGTTCTAGTTATGCTTGGGAGACCTCCCGAGCCCAGCTGCCTTTCTTTCCTCCTCCCTTTGCTTTCTTTTGCCAAGATAATGCTAGAAGGGAAAAGCGAGAGGAGGGGAGAGGGCTGGGCCAACTCCATCGCTGAATTATATATAGTACATTTTATGTGCACTCGGAAAAGCTTGGTTTGCTTACCAGCTCTGTGTTTACTAAGCAACTTCAGGTTGAGAGGGAACTAGGAAGAGTGCTAGAAAGTCTGATCTTACACTGACCTTGGGACAATTGTTTTGACTTTCTGAGAATCGACTTCCTAATTTGCAAAAATAGGAATAGAGATAATAATACTTTTCCTACCCTTTTCATATATTGCATGTTATCAAAATATAGAGTACCAAACAGATGATATTTTAAACCTCTTCACGGGTTCAAGTAACTCACATTTAAATGAAACTAAAGTGTTTAGCTCAACTAAAAGAAGAAAAAATTGACATAGTGAAATAGTTTCTACGTGTAAATCAGAGACTTAAAGACAATGATGACCTGTATTGCACCCACACTGGTAAGGGTATAGGGAGATGGGCACTTTCATAGCCTTCTAGTGAGGGTTAAAATTATATTCTCTTTCTGAGGACAACTTGGCAGTAGGTATCAAAATCTTAAAACGTTGTGAAGCCTCTGATTCCGCAATTCCACTTCTAGGAATTCATTTGACATAAAGAATGAGAGATGTGCATAAAGCCATTTCTGCAGAGAAGTTTGGTGTAGGATTATTTCTCATAGTATGACGCTAGATAGAACCTCTCATCCAATAACACGAAGTTAGTTAAGAACATGGAACATGTGATGAAATGCAATGCAATTGTTAAAAAGCATAATGTGAAAGAATATTTTTTGACCTAGGGAAATTCTCTCAAAAGTGGAGATCATTTTTATATATCTTTCTTTTTTTTTTTTTTTTTTTTCTTTTTGTCTTTTTTCTGTGTCCGGCAACGGATCACAACCCTCAGTGTTGCCCCCGTACTGGACCGGGGACCGGCAACGGGATTGCAACCCTCGGCGTTGCTCCCGCGCCTCGCTCAGCCAGTGAGCGGGAACCGGTCTGTATGTGGGATCCGAACCCTCGGGCGGGAGCGCCGCCGCGCTTCCCAAGCGGCGCACTATCCAGTGCGCCACCGGGCCGGCCCTTTATATATCTTTCAATACATTGTGACATCATTTATAAGAATGATATTGTGTGAAGCAAATCATAAAATATTGAACAGTAGAGGATTAGTTAGTACTTTAATACATACTCTGATGAAATATTAAGCAGGGTTAAAACCCCTAAATTTCCTGTGTTTCCTGAGTGTATTGAGTAAATGCTACATGAAAAAATACACTATATATTCAGTATAATTCATAATATATAGTATATATTGTACTTGTATGCATAGGAAAATACAAGAGATAATATCCTAAATTAATAACAAGTCAACTTACTTTGTACGGAAATTATGTGCTTATGAATTTTTGGCAGAAATGACACAGAAGGATGTCATGTCCTTCCCAATGCATCATATTAAGAGGTCCGGTCTCCTTATTGGTGATGTTAACTTTGATCACTTGGATGATGTGGTGTTACCAAGTCATTTCACAATAAAGATACTAGTTTTTCTTTGTGTTAATTATTGTCTTATAGGGAAGTTTTAGCACCGATCAATATTTCTTGACTGTAACACTAATTTTTGTGGTGTTTTCCCAGTGGTAATATTCTGTTTATATCATTCCTTCTACTTTTATTAATTTGAATTCTACTGTAAGGAAGATCTCCCATCCCCTCCATTTATTTGTTCATTCTATTGTTTATTTTTATCAGTATGTACCTCAGTATACTAATTTTATTTTATGGATTGTACTCCATTACTGTAAATATTTAATTAAGCCTATATCTCTCACACTACATAAAAGAATTAAACACCAAATGGAACAGCTAAATGAATGTAAAAAATGAAACTACAAAAATACTAGAAGAAAATGTGGGTGAGTTTCTCTTAACCTTTGTTGTAGGAAAAGGTTGTCTAACTATTACTCAAATTTCAGATGCAAAAATAATTAAATACATAAAAGATCGATAGATTTGACTACATAAAAGTAAAAACAATTGTACTCTAAAACATCATAAACAAAGTCAAGAGACAGCTAAATAACTGGAAGAAAATATTTAGGCTATATCACAAAAGGCTAATATCCCCAATATATGACATCAGACTCTTAAATTGAGGGCTGAATGGCTAAAAACGTGATAGAGAAATGGTAAAAAGACCTGAAAAGACAATACACACACATGTCTTATAAACATAGAAAAAATGTTTAAACTCATTCATAATTAGATAAATGCAAATTAAAGCAATACCAAAATGACATTTCTCTCCTCTCAGTCTGGTGACAATTTAAAAGTATGACAACATATTCTGTTGGTGAGACTATGCGGAAATAGGTACTGTCATCATTGCCGATGGGAATGCAAACCAGTGCAAAAGGAAACTTTTTCAGCTACCTAGTACAGAGGTTAAACGGTGTTAATTTTTGGTGACATTTGGGAGAAGGCCGCTTTACAATGTTCCTGAAGGTCATGGATAATATAAGTTGTATTATATAAGATTGTCCAACAGGCACTTATAGGTACTTGAAATAGTTTCCAAAATCCTTTCTTCCCTGAATTTTTATCTTTAAAGAAATACAGCTGTGATTGGGAAGCCTCAAAATGCCGGCCATCTCCATTGTTATGGATGCTGCTACTTCTGCTTCCCTCCCACTCCCCACCTGACGCAGGGATCTGACTTCTTTCTAAAAGGAAAACGGAGCTATAAAGTCATAAAGGTCAGAGCCGAAAAGACTTTTAGAGATGATCTCGACCATCCCTAATGATTTAGACAAGGAAATGAGACCCAGAGAGGGCCAGTGACTTGCTGAGGTCCACGCGGTGAGCCAAGACTGGAAAAAGAGTACTGACCAGAATGTCCACAACTCTTGCAAGGTGCCTGTAAAGTACCCAACACACAGCAGGTGTGCATTATATGAGAGCAATAATAAGTGCTTCTTTCAAAGGGTGCAAGGGTTCCCAGTTCATTCCATGCAAGGAAGTTGTCTTCTAAGTACCGTAGTCAAAGGAAGGCGTGCACTCTATTTTTGTGATTATTAGTAATATTTCTTCCAAGATCCTTAGGTAGCATCAATCCCTCAGCCTGTAGCAGTTATGTTACAGCCATAACATCATGAAAAGGCATGAGGGGGGGGGGGGGACTACTAAATTCTGGGCCAGCCCTATTATCCTTTCCTCCTGATGGTTTGACTCCGAGCTTTGATATCCATGGGCTTGCACTAGGCCTGGAGCCTCCATTTCAAAGGAAGCTTGAGGTTTGCGAGATGCACAGGGGGGGGGGGGTGACTACTAAATTCTGGGCCAGCCCTATTATCCTTTCCTCCTGATGGTTTGACTCCGAGCTTTGATATCCATGGGCTTGCACTAGGCCTGGAGCCTCCATTTCAAAGGAAGCTTGAGGTTTGCGAGATGCACAAAGATGCAGAGGGAGGGAGCTAGTGGGGGCTAGAATCCAGCCTTTGCTCTGCTAACTAAGCCTGGAGCCCTGCCTTGGAGCTGCCTACTCCCAAGGGAATGACACTTTGTTTTCCCAAAGGCTCAGTCTATATGTGCCTACAGGGCTATGTCTACCTTGAAGGGACAGGATCTTGGTTCTTTTCGTGGTGCTTCGTCAGGGTAGTTATGTAACTCTGGGCAGGTCATTTAACCCCACTGAGACGTGTAATCTGCTTTTTTCCACGTAACCGTAAATCATAAATGTTTTCCTATGTCATTATCCTTTTAAATCATTATTTTTATGTCTGCGTAATATTCATTCTGTGGCTCAACTATCAAATTTAATCAGTCTGTTATTATGGTTCAGTGTCTGTGCTGTTTCCCAAACTGTGATGATTTCCCTTGTAGCTGTATCTCTGTGAGACCTCTAAGTTTGAATGTTATTTTCAAATGGGATCTCCCTATTCCAGATATCTATGACAATACCAGGAAGTTTCTTTAGCTCAGTATTTCTAAATATAAAAAACTAATAATAATAGTTATTGTTTACTGAGTATCTACCATGTGCCAGGTTGTTTCTAAGTAAGCACTTAGAGTTAGAAAATTTTCAAGATGGCTGTCACCAGCTATCCCCAGCTGTAGGAAAATCCAGTGAGGCTTTTGTGAGAAGCATGGTTATGATCAGCATAGCCTCCTGGTGTTGTGGCCAGAATAACTTGGCAGTAAAATAAAATCCCAGGACACCAAAGCAATTGCTTAGTGGAGTTCTTCCATATTGACAAAGTTGCTTCTAGGGAGGGCAGTTCTCATTTTAATACAGTTAATAAGGAGTCCTCTCCTGTAGTTAAGTACAAGTAATGTACTATTGTTCTCTTAGTTTCCTCTTCCATTGCTCCTGATTGGAGATATTAAAAACATGTCATCACCTTAAAAGAAAAAACTTATTTCCCAAACTTGCTGTGGCAGTAGAGCAGTTTTTATTCATCTATAAGGGGTAGCAGACAGCCAAGGCGACATGTTAAAAGAAAGAGTGCAAAAATCTTAGTCCTCATCTTGCTTCTAAAACTGTTACTTAATCATTTTTGACTTCTTGCAGTCTCCAGAGTATGTGTATATACTCCCTAGTGGCCAGAAAATGAAATACAGAAATTCACTGAGAGACCAGCTACAGTAGGGAAGATGCCTGCAATCATGCTCAGAGTGAGGCGTCAGTATATAATTTTCTCTTTCACCCCTCAAACTTCAAAACCCTGTTTATGCGTGTATTAGTCCATTTTGTGTTGCTGTAACAGAAATACCTGAGACTGGGTAATTTATAAAGAAAGGAGGTTTATTGGGCTTACGATTCTGGGACAGCTGCATCTGTCACAGGCCTCAGGCTGCTTCTACTCATGGCGGAAAGTGGCAGGCAGCCGGTGGGTACAAGCAGATCACTTGGCGACAGGAAGCAAGAGAGAGAGAGAGTAGGTGCCAGCGTCCTTTGAACAATCAGCTCTTGTGGGAACTAATAGAGTGAGATCTCACTCATTAATCCCTCCACGTAGGGAGAACATGAATCCATTCATGAGGGATCCACCCCCATGAGTCAATCAGTTTCCAACACTGCCACATTGGGGATCAAATTTCCACATGAGTTTTGGGGGGACAACACATCCAAACTCTATCCATACGAGTTCTAGCTCCTGCTTTCTGTTATTGTATTTTAAAACGATGCAGCTAGGTGGATTGGTTGTCCCACTCAACCAAGTTGTAAATGAAGTTCTTGACTGTAATATGTGTGATGCATGTTACATGTTACAATCACATATACTGATGCTTGCAAACTCTTTCAAGCATACTCCTGCTGCATGCTAATGGCAGAGCAGAACTATTTTGAATGGCAATATTTACATTAAAAACCTGGATCCTTTTAGAAAAATTGTAACAAATTTGGGCACATTTTCAATCTGTGTGCTTTCCTACATTTTTGTACAACATGATTTGGAGATTCCAGCTAAGGA
This sequence comes from Galeopterus variegatus, assembly GCF_000696425.1. NCBI lineage: Eukaryota > Metazoa > Chordata > Mammalia > Dermoptera > Cynocephalidae > Galeopterus > Galeopterus variegatus. The sequence continues at coordinate 535,112 of NW_007726641.1, read as the reverse complement.
GGCTATGATAATAGCTCATTATTATATAGTATAGTTACATTCAATTATTCATTTGCTCATTCAGCAAATATTTATGTAGCACTGTAAGGAGAGTTAGAAATCTGATTTGTTGACTTAATTGCCAAGTTAGTCTACTACAGAAAATAAGGTGATTTGAGAGTCATTAGCATATGGGCAATTGAAGCCAGAGAGCAGATAATATTCACAGCAGGAGAGAGTATAATGGGAGAAGAAGAGGTTAACAAATGCTGTGGGATTTCATGTCCCCCCAAAACGCACTGAAGCTTGATTCCCATTGTAACAGTCTTAAGAGGGTGGGAGATCAGACTATGGCAGTGTTGAAAGGTAGGGACTTTAAGAAGTGATTGGATTGGGATGACTTTGCTGTAAGTAAATAGACTAATCCATTTGTGGAGTAATGGGTTAATGGTTTAGTGGGTTGTAAAGGGAGTGGCACTCCTGGCTTTATAAGGAGAGCAAGTGAGCATGTTAAAGAGCTCATGCCATTTTCACCATGTGATAGCCTGCATGGCCCCAGGACCCTGTAGAGAGTTCCACTGGGTAGAAGGCCCTCACCAGATGTGCCCCTGTTCTTGGACTTCCCAGCCTCCAAAACTGTAAAAAATAAATTTCTTTTCTTTATAAATTACCCGGTTTCATTGAGATATTCTGTTACAAGCAACAGAAAATGGACTAGTGTAACAAAGGAGGCTTTGGAATAACAAGATTTAAGCAAGGAGCATATAACCAAAAGAGCCTACAAAAGAGACTCCAAAAGAGTTAGGTGGAAAACGATTCTGCTTTTTGTTGGTAACTAGGAAACAAGTGAAAACCAGAGAGCAGTGACTCAGTTTACAAACCAAACTTATTTTTATGTGTAATAATAAAACGATGGACTATTTTCATTATTAAAATGAGAAAAAGATTTCCTGTCTTCAGTGTTATTACAGGTTATGAATGAAGTAATGTAGATTATGTTTTTGTCCCCTCATCAACATTGAGAGTGAACTCACAAATGAATAGATGCTTTATATATGCTTAGTTTATCACCAAAATGTTGTACATGTATTTTATACTCAAAAGCTGAATAACAGCTTTTAAGAAAACAAATGTTAACCTCACTACCATCCCTGAGAAATTTTCAATGTGGGTTCATTTATTTTCTCTGATGTATCTGATTGCCACTATCAGCTAATTTGCTAATGTTAACTTTTTTTGTACATTGTTTAGACCAGCACTTCTGCCACAATCTGAGCGAATAAGAAGTCATTTTGGTCAATGTTAAGATTATTCAACTAAGCGAACATCAGCCAAATCTTTGCCTTAACTGAAAATTATCCAATTTTGCATTTAAAAATTTAATTAAATGAATTTAAGCCATGAGTTGCTTCTGCAGAGCTGCACATCTGGAGCTACCTGCAGGATGTGCACCTTCCATTTAGCTGCTGATGTTGGTTCCAGCAGTCCTGGCAGAGTATTCAGAATAAGCCGGAGGGGCAGTAGTAGATTAGGAGCAGAGTCTAGGAGTGAACACCATAAGGGAAGGGAAAGGACAGGCCAGAGCAAGCAGTGACCCAGGGAGATGTGAATATTTAAAATGGACACAAAGAATGATTAGGTTTTGCAGTGATGAATATGCTAATTATCCTGATCTGAGCACCACATATTGTACAGAAATACCTATAGTCAACTCTGTACCCCACAAATATGCATAATCGACTATGTTTCAATAACAAATAAATTAAAAATAAAATAAAAATAAACACAATAATTAGATCCCTAGAAAAACAGAGGATGCTTACTCTCACTCCTACCAAAACTGCTGCTGCTTTTGTGGATGTGACACAACATTTGTGCTGCCCATCAGAGAAACCTTAATTGGGCCTTTTCTGTCTCTTGCCCATATCTCCAGTTCCTTGGTTTGTAGGGGTCGAATCTCCTGAAGTGTGGTTGGGCCATTTAATTCAGTACATGCCTCCAGAGGGATACAAACATTTAAAAAGCTGTGCTACCTTCTTTTCTTTCTTCTGAAGGTTCTTGAAGTTTTGTTCATTTTAAATATTTGTTGTCCAAGCAACATTGTAGCAGTATTAAATATTTGGCTTGAAGAGATGGCAGGATAATGGGTATTTTTAAAAAATGTTCTTTCTATTTCTGTTAATTTTCCATGTTTTCTTCCTGTGGCTCTTTATTCTAATATATTTTTCATAATATCATGTGACAAGAAAATCAAATGTAACACATTTCTATTTTTAAAATGGATTTAGCGGGAAAGTCGGGTTGTTTTATAGAAATTTACCATAGAGCTAATTTAGTTGGTGTCAGCCTTCTCTTTAGAAATGTTTCCATTATGTGGGAAAATGTGCCCTTCCTCCTTCCATGTGGGGCAGTACATGCTCCTGATGACACACCAATTAACTGGATTTCCAACCCAGTATAGAGAGCATGTTCAGCTTCAAGTGCGTGGTGTGGTGGTAGAAATCCAGGCTGGGCCAAGTTTGGGGTCACGGCACATAGCTTCAATTCCGGGTTCTGACATTCACTTATTATTTGATCTTGGATCTGGCTTGGGCCTCAGTTTCCCCATGAGTAAAATGACAGAAATTGTGCTAGATGAGCTCAAAATGTTATTTTGGTTGTAATTACTATGATCAGTCATAGACTTGGGCTCCATTTTGCTCTTATAGAGACAAAAAATCTAAACAAACAATGCTACCATTGGTAAGTTTCAGTGCTCATAGGCAGAAACACATAGTGCTTAAGGGCATGGGCTCTGGAAGTAGCCTGTTTCGGTTTGCATCTTATCTTTATCGCTTATAAACTATGTGACATTAGGTGAGTTCCTCAATCTCTTTAATGCCTCAGTTTTCTCATCTGTAAAGTGGATAAAATAGTGCCTAGTTATCTGGTTGTTGTAAGGATAAAATGAGTTAATGTATGTAAAGTCTTCATATTCCAAAGCCGATTACATTTTTTTCAAGTAGTCAAGCTATCTATATAGAACACGTAATGCCAGCAGTCTTTCTCTTCAAGTTACCTTGTAGGAAAAAAAAAATGTCATGTTTAATTTTATGACCAGAGGGCTTTTACTCATCAAAATGATGATAGTCACTCCTAAAAAGATTATTCCAATGCTAATCATTTAACTGAGGAAATATTTTATTTTATTATTACTTTTTTAGTTAGTTTTTTTAATTTTTAATTTTTTTTCATTTTATTTGTGTTTTTTTTTTAGAGGAAATGATATTTTAGTTTACTGTTTACCTATTTTCAAATGACAATAGCTTAGGTAATAATTAATGCATTTCTTTAAGACCAGCATTTCGGAAATTGGGAACTGCATTTAGTAGTCACTCATATTTGTAAATAACCATTTTCCTGGGGTTTGGCAATAGTCAAGTCCCTTTTCGAATGCCTTTGGCAAGAAGCTGGTCTTTTTTTTTTTTCTCCTGGACTCTCAGCTGGAGGGAAGCGCATGTGTGGTTCAGTAGCTGCGTGCAGGTTCTGCTTGGAGTCCTCACTTGTCCAGATTAACCTTAGGCAAATCGTGGAAGCACTTTCAAGCTCCTTTAGCCTGTTTGGCTACCAATATTTCTCATCTTCTAAATTGTACTCACAAAGAAGCTGGTAGGAGATTTGGATTAAGGGTCGCTTTTATTTTTAATCTCTGTCATAAACCAGAATACTTGGGAGATGTTATCACAGGAAATTCCATCCTGTTCATCAGACATATTAGGTAGGCAGAGGCATGTGGGAAGCCATAGACTGAGAAACAGCAGACCTGAGTTCTCTTCGCATCCCTGACACTCTTCACTGTCCATTCCTCTCTCAGTGTCTCTGTAAAACTGGCTCTTAAAAAAAAAAAAAAAAAAAAAAGGACATCAGTTTCTATCTGTGAATCTGTGAAACATTTAGTTCCTTGCCACAACGTGTTTGCTGTGATCTAGACACAGCTCAAGCTTTCTCTTCCACATAGGTCTAATGGAGGATGCTGATGTTTTTGTTCCTTACTCTACAGGGATGTCATGAGGACAAGTGTGCTAAAAGTAGGGGTGTGCCATTTGAGCTCTTTGAAAAGAAGCTATTAACTCACTAAAAGGCATTAGTATGATTAGGTGTGATGCTATTAATATTTCCCCAAGCTGCCTTCCTCCTGTTAGTGCTGTAGGTAGTTTCTGTGGCTGGGGAACATCTCCAGCAGTGCTTTCATTTTAATGAGAACTGATGACAGTGTTGCTTCATTGCTCTTACAGAAAAAAAAAAAAACAGAGATTAAAAAAAAAAATCCACGCAGTGAACTGACACAGAAGTTCAGTACTCTACATTTTTATCTTGCTTCCACTTAAGAAACAACACAAAACAAAACCACAAACAAAACACTGAAGTCCCTCCCAGCTCTAGTCTTCATTACCTACCAGTCAAAGGTCCACCCCTTTTTAATTGAGGTAAGAACACTTAACAGGAGACCTACCTTCTTAACAAATTTTTAAATGTACAATAACGTTTTGCTGACTATAGCCACAATGTTATACAGCATATTTAACACCAGTCAAATAGCAACTCCCTGTTTTCCTCTCCCCCCAGCCCCTGACAACCACCATTCTACCCTCTGCTTCTATGTGTTTGACTATTTTATTTTTTTTCTTTGCAATTTCTTTTTCTTTATTAAGCCATGATAATTGTTTATGTTTATAGAGTATAATGTGATATGTGGGTACATTTATACAGTGTGCAGTAATCATATCAGGGTAATTAGCATATCCATCACCTCAAAAATTTTATATACTAGCATATCATATAAGTGGTATCATGCAGCATATGGCCTTCTGTGACTGGCTTTTTTTATTCAGCATAATATCCTTACGGTGCATCCATATTGTAGCATATGACAAGATTTCCACCTTCTTTAATGCTAAATAATATCCCACTGTATGTATACACCACATCTTCTTTATCCATTCATCTGTTGATAGACATTTAGGTTATTTTCATATCTTGGCTATCGTGAATAATGCTGCAGTGAACATGAGAGTGTAAATATCTCTTTGAGATCCTGATTTCAATTTCGGGGGATAAATACCCCAAAGTGGTATTGCTGAATCATATGGTAGTTCTATTTTTAATGTTTTGAGGAACCTCCATACTGTTTTCCATGGCAGCTGCCCCATTTTACATTCCTATCAACAGTGTACATGGGTTCCAATTTCTTCACATTCTCACTAATACTTGTTATTATTATTTTTTAAAATACAGTAGCCATTCTAACAGGTGTGAGGTGATATCTCATTGTGGTCTTGATTTGCATTTTTTCAGAAATAAACCCACAGATATAAGATCAACTGATCTTTGATAAGGGTGCCAAGAGTACACAATGGGGAAGGACAGTCTCTTCAGCAAACGGTGCTGGGTATACTGGATATCCACATGCAAAAGAATGAAATTGGGCCCTTATCTCAAACCATACACAAAAAATCAACTCAAAATTGATTAAAGACTTAAATGTAAGATATGAAACTGTGAAACTTTTAGAAGATAACATAGGGAAGAAGCTTCTTCACACTTGTCTTGGCAATCATTTCTTTGGATGTGACATCAAAAGCACAGGCAACAAAAGCAAAAATAGACAGATGGGACTGCGTCAAAATAAAAAGCTTCTGCACCCGCAAAAGAAACAATCAACACAGTGAAGAGACAACCTATGGAATAGGAGAAAATATTTGCAAACCATACATCTGATAAAGGGTTAATATCAAAAAAATATAAGAAACTCCTACAACTCAGTAGCAAAAACCCCAAATAATTCCAACTAAATAAATGAGCAAAGTACTTAAAACATTTCTCCAAAAAAGACATGCAAATGACAAGCAGGTATGCGAAACAATGCTCAACATCACCAATTGCCAGGGAAATGCAAATAAATGCTCCTCATTTCATAGGTAGAGGAACTGAGGGTCGGGAGAGGAATGTAATTTGCCCAAAGACTCTCAACTAGCTGTTGGCAGTGCCGGGATGTGAACCTCGGCCTCCTGGTTGTTGGGCCATGCTTTTCTCGCTCCAGCTCATGCTGATTTCTGCTCTGCTTCTGGATTGTATATATTAAGGTTTCTCTCCTACCAGTCTGTGAGGGCATGGCTTCTATCATTATTTGGCTGATATGATCATTTCTTCAGGCTTTCTTGTGCAACTTTCTCTATAGCTTCCTGAATTTCCATGCAGAAATCTGTTACTGAAAGATGGAAGCCATTTTTCCCCACTATCAATGATTTGTTCCTCATTCAAAAACACACATTCTGAGCTTGAGTTTTGTCCTCTTTGGTTTTCCTTAGCGTAGGTGTGTCCTGACTATGTGGAGGCGCTAGACAAGGAATGTGACATCTCACAGGGCAAGGGCTGAGGATATTGATAAAGTAGAGGAAATGATGGGGTTTGAAATCAGAGAAAAAGGAAGTATAAGGGGCTGCGTTACGTCTCACAGCCCTCACCATATTCCAAGCAGAAATATATCCCTTAACTCAAATCAGATCCCTGAATCCTGACAATACTCAACAACTCAGATGCATTTCCCTGATCTGTTCACACCCTATCTCTGGTCACGCCTGCAATCCTGACTTTGAAGACCTTTCCCCAACCCTCATTAAATTCTTCAGCCCACAAGAGCAACTTCATCTGATACCATTCGGTCACATTCATCAAGTCCTTTTCTGTCAGCTACAACCCTACCCACATGCTCTCCAAAGTGGCCACACTCCAGCAGTATTTAACACACCTTCCTGACTGACTCTTCTTCCAAGCCTTGCCAAGCTTCTCAGCTCTGATTAGATGCCCAGTCTGATCCTTGATTCTGACCACCTACTGGTGACTGATTCTAGAAGCCAGATCTAAGGCAGGGAATGGGAGCAAAGGAATGAAATGAATCCATGAAGTGTGTGGAAGGGAGGTAGAAATAAGGGTGAGAATGAAGATGGGAGGACTGATTATGAGAGGAGCTTCATGGCATGACTCCTGAGCCTAGAATTAATGTCCTGTTCTTGTAGATCGATATTGGGGATAAGCTGACACATGTGGGCTGCTCCCTAATTTTCACCACTCTGTGGACAGTGGTCCAAGTGGACTATTAGACTATAACCCCTGAACCTGCAGAGAAGGATTGATTGAAAATTTTCTGAAATCACATGTGGGTGGATGATAGTGTAAATAATTGATCTATGGGCCCTTCAATGGAGTATGTCCTACCCATCTTCATGTCTTGCCCTTCACTCCCAGTGTATTGGCATATACCTCGCATATTGAAGTTGCTCAATGTAGGATCATTTTTTCAGGACAGTTCTTGCATTCCTTAGCATGACTAATAGAGCCCTGATCTTTCAACTGCCCCAATTACCACCTCAATAAGCCTCCTCCTTGATATGTGTGTGAGTGAGTGTGTGTGTGTGTGTGTGTGTGTGCGTGCGCGTGCATGCAAGCATGTGAACACTCCTATTCCAGCTGTGGTTCTCTGACTGGGGCAAGTTTTTTCACATCCCCTTGCCATTGCACCTGCTGTTTCTCTACCTAGAATGTCCCTTCCCTCTAACTCTTGCTCAGTCTTCCAATCTTAGCACAAGCATTACTTTGTCTAAAAAGCTTTTCTTGCTCACCCCAGAACTTCCTCACACGTTCCTTTTCTGTGTTCTCACAGCCTTCCACTCTTAAGGTATCATTGCCATTAGAGTGAAATAAACAAAGTTGACAGTTTTGTTTTTGATCTCATCTCATATTGAACTGTGAGCCTGTAGAAGGCAGAGGCTGCTGCTGCTTTATCTTTTTCCGTTCCTGGTACTTAACCCAAGGCCTGGCACATATTAGGCTTTCAATATCTGTTTCCTGAATATGTGAATGGAAACTTTCTTCCTGCTTGTTTTGTCTGCTCCATTTCATCCTTTTGTTCACCTCATCTATTGTTTTTGTCTGTAAATTGAATACATAGACCAAGCAGTCACCAAAATTAATGGGCATTGACAAACAAACCCTATTAATTCTTATCATCTAGGAAACAACCTGTATCTCTTCTAAACATGAATTTCTTCTATGTTTTTTGCCTGCCATTAATGCCAAAAAATACTTCTGGAAGCATACATAGTGCTGACTATCATTACTGTTCTCTAGAGATTATTAGCATTTATCAACCAGCTGTTTCATGGGAAGAGCTTTAGCAATTGTTTTGCATTTTGTAGCTAATTGCAAGAACAAAGTGGCAACTAATGCAAAATTTGGTTTTTAAAAGAAAACATTCTCTCCCTAATCAAGTCCACATGGTAAAGACAACATGAAATTATTACTGATGAGCACTCATGAGTAAGGAGAGAGATGAAGTGGTAGATTCTTTTTGATTCCTAGTTAAGAATTTGAAAAGTAAGATGTTACATATTTCAAAGAAATTTGCAGAATCAGTGATATAAATGCTGAAGACTCAAAATCAGGTAAGGTTTGGCTCAGGGATTAAAAGGAATGGGTAAAAAAATGCTTCTAAACATAAGAGAAGCCGAGCCTGATAGAGATGGAAAGAATTTTAAGAATATCTAGTTCAGTGATCCTTAATTGTTTTTGCTTATATTCCCCCTAAAAGGATAAAAGTATTTTGAAAAACCACATAACTATCCATACATCTTTATATTGAGATATATGTGTATATATTTTAATCATGAGTTTAAATGGTTGCAAAGGACATGATGTTCAGCATATTGCGTATTATACACTGTAAGTATATTTTCATCACAACCTTAGATTGCTCAGTTAGCTCATTCATTTTTAAGGAAAATGTTCACAATGTAATCTCAAACCAGTCCTCCAACTCAGATTGGCTTTCTGTTAGGAAAAGTCTGATTTCATTATATTCCCCTGTGACAAGCATCTCACTATTGCATTCTAACATGGGGACAGGTAGATACAGCACAGAGTCTTGCCATACTTTGTCACCTGGATGAAATAAAGGCTCTGCTTTATCAATACTTCTTACCCAAACACTCTGCTTTGCTCTCCAGGGACTCTCCTTCAGGAACCTCTGTGTTCTTGAATCCTTCCTTTGTTGTTTGGTAGCCCAGAGTATTTTACCTCCTGGGACAATGATCCATACTAGAATTCAGGATGGTCAAGAGGTCTCTCTTTTGTCAAATGGGAAAAGGGATGTTGAGGAAATGGAGGTGGGAAAGGAGAATCTAAAAACTATAAGCAAGGCTGGCCAGTTAACTCAGTTGGTTAGAGTGTAGTGCTGATAACACCAAGGTCAAGGGTTCAGATCCCCATACCAGCCAGCCACGAAAAATAATAAAAATAAAAACAATGGGCAGATACCCCAGGGTGCTCACCCTCTGGAAAGTCGGATACCTAAATTTGAAAATGTGTGATCTTGTCTACTACTCCCTTATTTTGCTGATGGGCCAACCGAGACCTAGAAAGAAAAATGGACTCACCCAGGGTGGCAATTCTTGTTAACCAGTGGCAGAGTTGGTACTGGCATACGGGTGTTTTGATTTGCCATTCCTGCCCTATGTGTCTCATTAATTTGTCCTATGTTTATGTAACTGTCATCTCTTTAGGCAGTCACAGTGGGGTTTTCTCATAGAAGATAAGAGGTCTGACCTCTTCATAGGGAGTTGTGTGTACATAAAGAACTCCAGGATGGTAGTTACTTGTTTGTATCTGCCCTGACATTACTTGCAGGTTAAGCGGGTAGGGTGACCACTTAACAAGCCTTCATTCAAAAACCTGTCATTTAAGAAACCCGTTCCATATTAGCGAAAAAGGCACTTTACCTTTAGGCCAAAACTTCTTGGTAATTTTCAGGTTTTTTTGAATTGTTTACTATTAACCTAATTTTGTTAGTTTGCTGGATTAATGGTAAAGTCTCAAAGTGCATGAGCTCTTTTACTTTATCTCAAAATCCTCTATAACATTCAATAAACCTGTGCATCACTGGCTCTGAAGTCAAAGTGCCTAGGTTCAAATATTGGTCTGCTGCTTGGTGGCAGTATGACTTTTGACATGTTAACCTCTCAAGGCATTAGTTTCCCCCTTTGTAAAATGGGTTGTGAGGATTGAATATACGCTACGTCAAGTGCTTAGAGGTACCTGGTATAATCATAACAAGTACTCAATAAATGTTAGCTATTGTTATCATCACATTTGATTGAAATGATCAAGTCATCTAACCTTAAAGAGCACCAGGCTGGCTAACCCATGGAGACTAAACAGGTCGGAAAGTACATTAAATTTGCATAGGGACAAGCTCCAAAGGAGAGAGATCAGACCTGCAGAAGAGAGAGGCTGGGCAGTGTTATGGAAAATTCATCAAGCGACATCTGAAATAGTGGTTTAGGACAGTGCTGGCCAATGAAACTTTCTATGATGAGAGAAATGTTCTGTGCCTACACTATTTGATACGCTAACCACTAGTCGCATATGCCTCTCGCACACTTGCAATCTGGCTAATCTGAATGAGAAACTGAATTTTTCATTGTATTTAATATTAATTTACAGTTAAATTTAAATAGCCACATGTGGATAGTGGCTACCATTTTGGTCAACACAGGTCCATGACTTCAGCTTCGTTTTTGTCAGTTGCCTTTAATCTTTGAGTAGTAAACTAGCTTAAATGGGTTAAAAGAACAGCGAAAGTATGTCCGACTCAAGGACAGTGAGTGCCACGTGGTTGGTAGCATGACTTTTAAGCAGGGGCGAGGTCCAAGTGGGGCCTCATATGTTTCTCTTCCAGCTCTGTCCATCCTTTTGTTACCCTCTTCATCTCTCCCACTAGCTCCGCTCCTCTTTCTCACATTTCATCTGTGTTCTCATCCTTCATTCCTCCTTTTCTTATAGCCAGGCTTCTCAGCCAAATATAATTTGAGGCCTGTGCACATGTAGGTAAGTTCTTACCAATTAAGGTCAGTAAGATGTCCACGAGGAAGTATATTAAGATACCTGCTGTGCAATGGCCAATTCTTTAGGAATGGAATGTGATTGTGTGGAAGTCACAGTCTGTGGCAAAACAAAACAAAAACTAAAGAATCAAAAAACACTCTCCCACTCTATTTTCATGTAGTTACGCCACATCAAATTAGTAGTTAGTGTTGATTCCATTTGCCTATTAAGTAGTAGATGATAAGCAAGATCATTTAAGATCTTGTGGACTGTGAACAAAATCTCCTAATATTTACCAGAGCTAGATACAGATGGTATTTCAATGCCTTCTTCATCTTATAACACATTATATTTTGAAAACTTCACTAGTCCTTTAAGAGAAAGAGAAACACTTAATATAAGTCAAGAAAATGAATTATATTTAACATATTTGGAACGTAAAGAGGTACTGGATTGGACCACATGAACTGAGAGTCACTCACAGTGTTATCCAGGCAGTGTTTGGGGCCAGTGTTTGTCATGTGAATAAAGTTATAGACCTTCTAAAACCTTTCTGCATTTCTAATATCCAGGTTAAAACAGTTCATGGTTCGCCATTTTTAATATTTTAAATGTGCACGGAGTCATAGTTAACACCTTAAATGATTTGAACATTTGCTATTATAAAAGAAGCTATTTTATACAGCACTGTAAAACCTCTGTTATTTGTGGAAACCATCCATATTAAAATTGTAACTTCAGCAGCCTTCTGTGGAGAAAATGGTGACTGTGACCTTTTATTCCGTTTGACCATGGAAAAAAGGACTGTAATTTCAGCAATCAAATCCCAAATGTGATGTTGTGCCTGTTTTCTTTACATAAAATGTCACTCTGTCTATCTGCTAATAACCCACCTTAATCCATTTGCAAGGGCCCTTTTATCCCCCCAGGAAATTCTCATAAATACTTTTTATTTTCTTTAAAATAGGGGTAACCATTGAAACCTGTCACTAACGTTTACAGAGTAAACATATTTATTAGAACTGATTCACTCTGAAAGTCATGGGAAAGTGGGCCCTGCTTTGCGGTGGTCTCCAGGGTCCAGGAGCTTTTCTGAGTCCTGTGTATTACACAGGTAATACAGTATTGGGAGACCAGACTGAAAGCAACAATTGTCAGTGAATGGCCATGAATGTAATTCAAGCTTTTAAATTTGTTTTCCAGGGCTAGCCAGTTAGCTCAGTTGGTTAGAGTGTGGTACTTCTAACACCAAGGTCCAGGGTTCGATCCCTGCACCAGTGGGCAACCAAAAAAAAAAAAAAATTGTTTTCCTATTGAGAGAGAAGTATCCAATGAGCAGTCACTCAAAATCTACTGTGGCATGTCTCAGACTACTCCCTGGAGCCGCATTTCCTATATAGGACAAAAGCCGCCTTCCCAGTGCATTCACACTGCTGCCAGCTTCAGCTCCTGAAGACATAGCACAGTGGCCTTGACCTCTGCTATTCTCAAACTCTCTGTAGCTCCTTGGTTTTTACCAGGTGCAGTCTTTTCCAGCCTAAACATCAAAGTCGTTCGCGATTTTGCCCTTCCCCTCACTCTCAGCCTTCTTTCTCTGTTCTTTTCCTGCAGCCTTCGAACTGCTCTCAGTTCTGTTGGCCCCCGCCACACTTTTTTGCCATTCCCTCTTGCTCACGCCATACTTCCTCCGGGGCCCTTTCTTTCCTCTGGATTTGCTGGCCCAAGAACTATTCATTCTTCTAATCGCAGTTCAAATCCTATGTCTTCCCAGGAACCTTCCCAGAGCCCCCAGTCATACTGAAGGCCTTTCCTCTCTATGGTCCTCTCGTGCTTTAACACCGTGGTGTGCGGTAGAAGAGCTTGGAATCAGAAACCCTGGGTTTGAATCCCAATGTTGCCATTTCCTAGGGGTGTGATCTTGGACAAGACATTTAACCTCACTTTCTGAGTCTGTGCTTTCATCTGGACAATGAAGATAACAATGACTTTCCTGCACACGTCATAGGCTTGCTGTGATCCTCAAAGGGAATAATTCACACGAAAGCTCTCTGTATACAGTGGAGTGCCCTGCACACGGGGAGCATTGTTTCTTTCATTATTGTTTCTCCATTGAAAAATCAGCCAAGGTGCTTTGAAGCAATCAGTCTGAAAGGTACAGAAGGAAGAAGTTTGTCAGCCAGTCTCTGGGCAGGATCATCAAAGTGTCCTAGAAACTGCAGTATTTTTAGCCTCTACTCTCTACTTTCTATACTGCCTCTGGCACCAGAAGAGGCATGGAAATCTTTAGACACACTATGTGTTCTGATTTACAGTGCCTGTAATTACAGCACTTGCTTGTACTAGATAGTGAATTCCAGGAGGACAGGGACTGCATCTCATGTAGCTTTGTGTCTTCTACACGTATGCTTACTTAGCATCATGCTGATGTCAGTCCATACAATGTGCTAATTGTCACAGCCTCCTTTATTGAGCTGTGATGAATGTAAAAAACTACTGATGCTGTAATACATGTAACTAAAATCCTAGCTGTTAGGCTCCAAAACACATATTGGGCGAATGTGATCTGCTGTTAGACTTTTCTGTTTCCTGACTTTCTCACATTGAGGGGTTCTCCTACCCTTCCCTAAATGTTCAGGAGTAGATGACTTACAAGCAGACAGAGGATATAATGACCCAGTAAGAAGGCCGTTGAGAGGTGAGAATGAGGTTGCAGAGTAGCAACTGGGCAGAACTACAAGGGGACTTCAAAAAGTTCATGTAAAGATTCGAATTATCTTTTAATTCATTTTTCCACGAACTTCTCGAAGTACCCTTGTATAGAGATGGGGCTTCTGCAGGGTGGCAGTCTTGTCTGAGCCTTGTTCCCAGGGTCAGGGGATCCTAAATAGACCATATAAAATAAATAAAATGATGCCAGCCAGAGAGCTCCACGGTGCGGGCACTTCAAGAAGTTCGTGAAAAATGGAATTAAAAGATAATACAAATCCTTCCATGAACTTTTTGAAGACCCCTTATATAGATCCCACTCATTCTTTTAATAAACTCATCAGGTACCCAGCACCCAATAGCAAAGCATTATGTGCAGCCCGGTTCTGTTAACATCATAGACTTTTCAGCTTCTTTTATTCTTCCCAACTTTGCTCTGTTCTATCTTCTTCAATTCTGCACTCATTTAACTCCTGGCCTCTGACCCTTGTTCCTCTTTCAAGCGCTGAACTCACCTGTTGACCTGGCTTTGATGCTGAGGAGAAAATCTTAGGCTCAGTCTTCAGTTTCTCTTCTGGCTCAATCCAATTCAGGTTGCTCCAGCACTCAATTCCAGCACTGGCCCACATGCCAAGCCCTTCTGACCCCACTGAGGCTGAGGCAGCTCCTCGAAGGAAATTAGCACCCACTGGATCTGGTGACCATTCAGGCTCTCTATCCTAGAGGCAGTAAGTGATCTGGTTGTCTGATCTCCCCTTTCAGATGGGGTTCAGATCACATAGGCCTGTAGTAGTACCTGAGGTAGGGTATCTCTGACCCACTATGCTAGTGTGAGTACAAGTATTATTTTCTGAATGAGCGCCACTGATCGTAACTTTCATGCCTTAACTCTCGTGGTTTGTTCTATTTCCTACATGAAACTTATTAGTTCACTTATTCACAGAATAAACATCCACTGAATATCTACCATTAAGGTGGTATGTCAGGTATTTGTCTTATCCACACAGCCAAAATATAAACTCTTTGAAGGAAGGGATCATCTTGAAGTAAAAACATGCCACCCATATTTTAAACACCTAGCATTTATGAGCACTTTCTAGGTACTTGGCACTGGATTAATTGCTTTACATGTAATGTTATATTTAATTCTAACAATGTCCCTAGGAATTAGGTATTATTGTTCCCATTTTTTCAGAGGAAACTGATGTTTTGAGAGGATAAGTAACTTACCAAAAGTTACACATCTGGTAAGTACTGGAGCCAGAATTAAGTATATCTCCATTTGACTCCAGGCCCTTGGCATTAATACCCTGTCCTACCTGTCACCAGTGAACACCCGGTGTTGCAGGCCACCATGGCTGGTGTTGCCCTAACTTGCTTACACTCTGCTTCCATACTTAGATACACTCGATTTCTGAAGTCTAGGAAAATAGAGTTCATCATGAACTCACTTAATGTTTGTTAACTGCTGAGGCCAGCTTTTTGAATTTTGCTCAGTCAAGTTGCCAATGAGTTTGCTGAAAGATTAAAGGACTTAATGCTACTGTTATGTGGTCATTTGAATTACTGAAGCATCTAAGTGCAATATTTATCTATAATTTCTCAACTATAGTACCTAAAAGCATTTTATGTCTTGTCTTATTTGAAAACAGGATCTGACTGCTGCAAAACGTTATGGATAATGGGTGGGAAGTTAAAGGAATCGGAAAGGCTTGTTGAAAACTCAAGGAGATAAATGCCATTTTTAGAAGTGATCTATTCATTAACTTTCTTTTTTTTTTTTTTTTTTTCCCTTTTTGTCTTTTTTTCATGTCCGGCAACGGGATCGCAACCCTCGGTGTTGCGCCCACACCCCGCTCAGCCAGTGAGCGGGAACCGGTCTGTATGTGGGATCCGAACCCTCGGCGGGAGCGCCGCCGCGCTCCCAAGCGGCGCACTGCAGCAGTGCGCCACCGGGCCAGCCCCTATTCATTAACTTTCAAATGCACTTGTTTGTTAGTCACTTGCAAATATCGTGGGCCCCCTTGGTGCTTGTGTGAACTGAAATTTCTCCTGAAGGTGTGTTAGGTATAACTGGAAACACTCCTGAACTAGAAACATCGGGGTGAGTTCTGGGTCAAAGGCTTTTCGGGAAGGCTGTTTTAGGAGCATCTGAATAGGTGCTGTTTCTGTATACCACCATTTCTAAAACAGAGGGACGCATTGTTCTTCTCCCCCTCCTATGTCATTGTGGAGAACAATATGGTAGAGTAGACATAGCACAGGCTATGGGAGCAAAGAATAAACCCTAGCTGTGTCCCTTACTGCCCAACACATTAAAATAGAGCTTGATGCCCACCTTCCTTCCCTCCTTCCACTCAATTATTTTTTTTAAATACTCATTTAGTGCCAACCATGTGCCGGACAGTGTGCTAGGCACTGTAGATACACTGGCGAATAAAACAGACACTGTTCCTATCCTCGTGAATCTAACAGATTGTACCTTCCTTCTGGTTAGTAAGCATGCTGTGACGATTGAATAAAAGCAGTGTATGTAAAGTGGCCAAAACATACTTAGTGCTCACAAAATGTGGACTTCTTTTTCTTCTCTCCACTTTGGCATTATAGCATTAAGCATGTGTGACATGTACTCGTCCATGCAGTACAACATCAGGCATGTGCACGTGTGTGCACACACATGCACACAATCAGATCTCTGTGACTTTCACTTACTTTAGTCTAAGATTGCTGCCATTTTCATGCACAGCCCTTATGGCAGGTGAGTCAGCCAGTCAAAAACAGGCTTGATTGATTTGCTTTGAGTGACTTGCTTGTCAACAAAGCAGGATGGATATATGGATATAATCATTGACTTAGGTGGCTTTCCATTGGTGTTAGAATTTCAAATTTTGTTTCCTGCTGCTGGTTACACATGGGAGGCAATGACAAGCTATCAGCTAATTTGTTGCAATAATGTGCTAATTAAAAGGCATTCCTCTTACATTGCATTTTGGGTTTAGAAACCAGTGCTCTTATATAAAAAAAGAAAATACCAATAATGAAAAACGTGTCATGGTACCTTGTGACAAGTTTTATAAACAATGTCATTTTATTTTTTGGGCATTATACAATTGTATCCCCTATTTGATCTTCCCCTTTGCAAACTGCTCTACTGTGTGTATTTCGAATCTTTGCGAGTGATACCAGCATGTAAGTCAGAAACCTGGAAGTCTAGGGCCGGCTCGGTGGCGCACTGGAGAGTGCGCCGCTTGGGAGCGCGGCGGCGTTCCCGCCGAGGGTTCGGATCCCATGTGGAGACTGGTTCCCACTCACTGGCTGAGCGCGGTGCGGGCGCGACACCGAGGGTTGCGATCCCGTTACCAGTCAGTAAAAAAGACAAAAAGGAAAAAAAAAAAAAAAGAAACCTGGAAGTCTAGATGTTTCATTCTCTTTCACCCATCTCCCCAAATCTTTGCTGCAGTAAAGTTCTTGGTTTGCCCCTATTTAAAATCCCTATCCCCACTGCCCTACCTTACTTTGCGCTCTCATTATCTCAATCACAGATTATGGCAATAACCTAACAGGCGTCTTTACCTCCAATCAATCCTCTCTGCCACCTTTCCCACCCTCTTTACTCCAGCATAAATTTTCTGGCACACAGTTGACTGTGTCACTTTCCCATTCAGTCTTTATTGTCTCTGCAGAATAAAGCATGAGCTCCTTAGCATGATATAAAAAACTCTGCCCAGTTTGCCCTTTTTCTATCCAGTTTCAAATCTCATCTTCCCTGTTTATTTCCTAGTTATCCAAAATATTTACAGCTTCAGAATATAGCATTTATTCATTCCATGGAGACTTATGTGCCAGGTACTTGTCTAGACACTTGGTATATTGCAGTGAGCAATAGACAAAAAATCCTTTCTTCATGGAATTTACATTCTAGTGGGAGCAACAAACAATAAATACATTATTTCTAGAACTTTTGTGTCTTTACGTATGGTGAAGTAATTTCCTCACCATGTCTTGGGCTAGAAATCGCCTACTCCTCTTTCAGGAATCAGCTTGTAAGCATTATGCCTAAGGGAGATTTCATCCTGCTTTCCTCTTTCCTCTGTGCCTTTTTGTAGTTTCATTACAGCGTCTGCTTTGCTGTTTTTTCTCATTGTTTGCATGTCAGACCCAGTCCTCACGATGTTCTCTATTTAATGGGGGACAGTTGCTTTTTCTGCTCTGTCTTTACAGTACCTGGCACTGTGCTAGCACTCAGTCTGGACTCAGATAAAGTAAGACTGAGGAAGGAAGGGAGTGAGGGAGGGAGGAAGAGAGAAAGGAAGGAAGAGAGGGAGGGAGGGGAAAGACAGAAAAGGGAAAAAGGGACAGAGGAAAGGAGGGAGAAAAGGAGAAAATCGATTTACTTCCATGTCTTCTTGGCTAGGAAAAGTTATAACTAGTTTTGTATTATGACCCAGTAGGATTGCATAGTCAAGAAAATGTCACTAAATTTTACAGTTGATATTTCCTAAAATGTATGGAAGGGATGAATATTTCCTCCTATGACTTGGCTTATTAATCATTGTCTCTAGAACTTAATATTCGACTAAGAAATTAAATGAAATCTCCCTCACACACAGGTGAATTAATCTTTGCCTTCATATTCTCTTGCTATGTAAGAATTGTCAGAGCTTGCAAGAAGTATGTTTTTATTTTATTTTAATCATTTTCCTGAGGAACGTCAGATGAAATAGATAAGGATGGAGTCAGGAGATACAAAGTCTAGTTCTGCTTTCGGTAGCTGGCTGAGTTAGGACAAGCACCTTTACTGTGGGGGGCTTTAGTTTTTGTTTTTTTGTTTTTTAATCTGGAAGAGTAAGGAGGCAGATCAACTTCTCATTGCGTTGCTTCCAATTCTCATTCCTGCTTCCAGGCAATTTTATGAACATACCGATTGTGTGATGATTAGTTATAGACTGCCATAGTTTCCATTTTATCTCCTCCTAAAGTTATAGTCTTATACTTTCTTGTGGTTGTACATAAATCTCCTCATAGCCTTATATTCTGTTTGCCATATTTAGTCTTGGCCGTTGTCAAGAGATAGATCCCGAAAGCATTGTGCAGTTGGGTAGAATAATTTGTATTCAAAATCGTGGTTTGAGTCTCTCCACCCATGTGTCACTGATGTTGATTTCCCAGGGGTCTTAATCCCCTCTCCTCTCCAAGACTTGCCATCTCCCTTAGGCCCTTTTCCCTTCAACCTCTGCCCTTCACTTGTTTCTTCATTAAGTTAACAAACATTTCCTGAGTCCATCCTTTGTGCCAAGCACTGGGCTATACACTGGGGATACAGCGGTGCATGAGGTGAATGCCATTGGTGCTCTGAAGGAGGGATAGATCACAAAACCACGTGGCAGGAGGTGCAGCAGGCAGCAGGAGCACAGAGGAGAGACCCCTAACACAGCCTGAGGGAGGAGTTAAGTAAGGCTTCTGAAGAGAGTTGACATCCAAAGTAAGACCTGAAGGAAGAAAGGAGGTGAAGATGAGGGGCATAGCCTGGGAAGCACACTCAGAGGAAACAGCATGTTCCCCTGCTGTTCTCTCATTAACAGGACCAAGAAGTTGACCTGCAGTGGGAATTCAGGTTAGGGGTCAGGTGGGTTTGGGAAATCTGGCTTGCCTTTGCTCAGGAAGGTTTACACCCATCTCAAGCTGTGTCAGACTTGCCTTCTTGGACAGATGGAGCTACATGTTGTTTGATGTTTCAAATGCTCTATGGCAGAAGAAAGGAGAAATATCCACTGCACTGCTCATCTCTAAGGCACCTGATCACCTTTCTGGATATTTAGAAAATCTCAGATTTCAAATAGGCTCAGATTCAACTAAAATTTATGTGAGCCCTTGAAGAGCTAGACACCATTCTTAGCTCGCAGGCCATGGAAAAACAGCGCTGGGCCAGATTTATTCCATGGGCCATCCTTTGCTGATTTCTGATCTAGAGTTAAGCTCTTTCAGGCCCCAGATCCCTTATTTGCATTCGCTTTTCCTCTGCCTGGAAAACTCCTTCAACCCTTTTCTGTTGTAGGCTTCTCCTTGCCCTCAGTGAAGTCTTCTTGCTGCACAGATTAGGTTAGAACTCAGTGCCTTGCTGTTGTATGTGTCTGCAGCATCCTAGAAATTTCCCTATCAACTCATACACCAGTCGCACTTGAAAGATATTATTTGCTTCATGTTTAAATCTCTTTATACACTGGAGACGTAGTGGAAGTAGACTCCAAAGCTGCCTTTTCTGAAAACACTTTCAGCCAAGCTCCTAGCCTGGTTGAGAGTAGCTGCTCAACAAGTATTTGTTGAATGTATGTGTAAGTGAGAGGATATTACCATCCGCATTTTACAGATGATAAAACTGAGACATAGCTACTTGATCCTGACCACAGTCAAAGGGCTGTTAAATGATAAAATAGAAATAACTTTCCTGTTAACTACACTGCTTATTTATTTATTTATTTATTTATTTGTATTTTGGTAGTATTAATTTTTTATTTATTTTTAATTGAAGCATAATTGATCATACATATCTGTAGGGTACAGCGTTGGCTGTCAATACCTGTGTGCAATACGTGATCCTCAAATCAGGGTAACTACTATTGTTATCATTACACAATCAAAGGGGATGGTTAGAAATGAAGCAAATAAGATAAGCTATATGGCATTTTCTGTAAGCAAAACACCAACTTGAAGATTCTGTTTGGTTTGTTATCTCCTTGTTCTCACAGAGTATGCAGTAATAGGAAAGGTTAGATAACTGCATGGAACATAAATCCAACAATCCAACTTAGTATGTGGCAAGCACCAAAAGGGTTTGCGTGGGGTATGGGCTGCTGTGGTGAGGTGAGGGCAGAGAGAAGGTGAGAGGCATGTGCTAAGCCAAGTCAGGGGAATCACCTAGGCTACATCATTCCAGGGGGTACTTATGGGGACTGGCTAGCCAATGCTAAGACAGGTGTGAAGGGACACTCATGAAGTCTTTCCCAGTTGATTTGTTCCCCAAACTGCCACACACCAGTTTATAACTGCAGGAATTCTGAGAACTGTCCAGAAATGGGAATACTTAGAGGGCCTTTCCAGGAAGGGGACTCGAATAGATGCCCAGAAAGTTCAGGTTGAATATATGAATTATCCTGATTTGAGCATCACATATTGCAAACAGATGTTGATATTGAGCGCTGGGCCCCACAGGTAAGTACAATCAATTATGTTTCAAAAGAAAAAAAGTCACAAAAATAAATAAATAAATAAAAGGAAGAGAAGGGATTTTATGACTCATGAGAAAGGACCAGGGACCTGAAAGAGTTTAATGTTTCTACCAGTGAATGATTTGAGACAGTCTCATAGTCCATCAGCAAGTGTTTATTGAGGGCCTACTATGTGCCAAGAAAGTCAAGTGAGGATTCTAATTCTGGTGGCTGAACTTTTAACTCCCCTCTGCTTTCTTTGTTTTGAATTGAACATGAATTTGATTTGGAGATGAAAAGTAAATCTATTTCTGTGCCTGTTCATTTTTCATCCACTTTTCTACTAAATAGCACCCAGCAGCTGTTCCAAGCCTTTCTGAATACCATGAAATCATTTATACATTTTGATACTGTATTATGCATGTATTAATTGTTTCTCCTCACTACAATGTGTCCTAATTAGGTTGGACAATGCTCCCAGTCTCCTCTTTGAAGAGACTGTGTGGCTTGTAATGATTTCTCTAACTCTGATGTGGTAGATTAGATGGGAGCTGATGTCTCTCTTGCTCTCCCTTTCCTTTTCATTTTTTTAAAATCCTTGTAGACATATACTAATATCCTAATTTATACATAATCTTAATTTACAGTGTAATAGATTTCTCAGTTATGGGGCCTCTTGAACATTCCACATCCCCTCTAGCAGGGATCATGGACTCTTTTGAGAATATAATGAAAGCTATGAACTCTTCCCCCCAAAAGTGTGCTTTTGCATATATACATGTAATTCAACATCTACTTACTGGGGTCTCAAGGATTTAGCCCACTCATGTATGCTTGCCACATGAGGACCACAGAAATTCAGTGCTGGGTCAACCCTATACATCATTGAGTTTACTGGTTTTCAAAATCATTTTATCCATAGAACCCTCTGATTAAAGGGGGTAAAATGGAGGGAGAGGTTGAGTTTTGTCCACCCCTAACCTCCCCCAAAGTGGTTCCTGAGGAGGTTCTGAGGAATACAGTTTCAAAGGTAGTGATTTAGTCCAATCCCTTCATTCTTTCATATGAGAAAGTTGATTGAAAGAGAGCAGAGGTGACTATCGCAAGGTCATGCATCCAGTCAATGGCAGAGCTCAGACTGGAACCCATGGCCTTGTCTTTGAGGGCAGAGCCACAGCCAGCCCTTATTTCTCTTCTAATTGTAAACCTCCTACCACCCATACCACATTAGCTTCAAGAAGAGCCTGGACACAATGTATTTTAAATGCACAGTGATATAGCAAGCACTGCCATTGGAGCAGCAGGAAGTGGAAATACACCTGACTTGTCTGTAGTCACTTCATCAAGGCCTTCCTTCATTTTGTCTCATTTCTGCCAGTTCTCTTGTCTTTGTGACCTGACTCCATTTTATGGCATGTACTTTATTCGAATACACATTAAAGTCAAAAGCATCCTCTTTTTCCTTAACAAAGTGCCATCCTGTTGGCTTTCCACAAACACGCTCTGCCCATAATTCTTAAAGAAGTGGCAGCTGGCCCTGGCCCGGAATGGTGCCTGCTTGGCTTCAGGCCGCTGGCTAGACAACCCAGGCTATTATTGGGCTGGTCTCCCCTCCAGTCTTCTAACCTACTTTGTCACTGTCAAGAAACCTGACAGCTCCAGCTGCAATATCTACCTGTTATGGACCTGACTATGGGCAAGCTAAGCCTAGTCTGCTCTGCTCTCCCTTTGCTGTATGTTGATCCAGGATGAGGACACTGCCTCAGGGTGCCAGAGTGGAGAGAAACAAACAAACAAGCTCAAGAAAGCAAGAAGGCAGTTCACAGACACCTTTGTTGAGGTTAGAGGCAAGGTTGTCTTTAGACTTCCTGAGTTGAAGACCAATATTTCTTTGGGTGGAGTTTCTCTGTGCTACATCAGAAACAAAGAGTTCATCTGCCAGGCCAGAGATTCACTTACACATAGCTTCAGCCTATCTAGGGGACTGAAAACTGATGAAAGATCGCCAGGCCATAGTTCCAAACCAGGAGAGTGGCATGATGTCATGGTTAAGAGCACATACTTTGGATCGAGTGAGATATGAATTTAAGACATTGCTCTGCCAATTACTACTTGTGTGACCTTGGCCAAGTTAACTTATTCTTGTTGGGCCTCCATTTCTTCATCTATCAAAATGGAGAAAATAATATCCATGTCAGGAGAGTGTTTGGAGGAGTAAAAGTGAGGCTGAGTATCAAATGATTGCTCCCCTTGCCTGTCTTCATCACAACCTCAAAGCAGACTTTGTACTCTGAATGTTGCACTCACCACCAGTCGTCTGTATCTTTACTGAATGGAGGGAACATGGAAAACGTGGCAGGGTGTGGGTATAAGAGCAGTGGTTCAAACACTATTGTGTGAATTGTGATCTAGTTCTCTATCCACTCTTTGGCCTCATTTTTCCAGTTAGGGAATGAGGGATTTGTACTTGAGCAGTTGCTGTTTATGTTAATCCAGGACTTGAATGTATCAAAATTATCTCAAGAGTTTTTCAGGTTTTTTTAAGTGCAGATGCACAGGTGTCACTCCCAAGCAGTCTGATTGTGGAGATCTAGGGTGTGCACAGGGTGTATATTGTATTTCAAGTCCTGCGGGTGATTCTGATGAGTAGTCAGGTACGGAACTACTGATGTAGGAAGTTCTAAAAATTCTTTTTTTTTGTCTTTTTTCGTGACCGGCAACGGATCGCAACCCTCAGTGTCGCACCCGTACTGGACTGGGACCGGCAACAGGATCGCAACCCTTGGTGTTGCCCCCGCTCCTCGCTCAGCCAGGGAGTGGCCGGTCTGTATGTGGGATCCGAACCCTCAGCGGGAGCGCCACCACACTTCCCAAGCGGCGCACTGTAGCAGTGCGCCACCGGGCTGGCCCTCTAAAAATTCTTTGTTCCCTGACTTCCTTCAGTCCTGAAACTTCTAGTTTCACAAAATTGTCTCCTCATAAATCAGGTCCACTACTTCCTGGACCAATCAAACATGGTGATTTTCACATAGAAAAAGTGAGAGTATTTACACTTCTTGAGGGCCTCAAAGATGAGATTTTCCCTGTGGAAAATTCATTTTGTTCCTGCTAAAATGCTTTGATGTCACATTATAGGGGGTCTTACAGAACAGAATAAACTTTGAGGGATCTGCTTCCTATTGGCTTTTCCAGCTGATCTTAGATCATTTAAAAAATGCATTTGCTCTATTTTATGACTGAAACCTAAGTCATGAAGTTTAACAATACATGTAATGTGGTAGAATTATCTCAGGGTAGATCATAATAATAGCTATTGAGCAACTTCTAAAGTGTCCGTAGCTACCTGTATTTCTATAATTCTTATGATAATTCTTGAGATAGGCATTAATATTTTTCACAATTTTAAAACAAAGAAGATAAATCTCAGAGATGTAAAGTGACTTACCTAAGGCCACACAACTGATAAATGATTTTCATTTGCTCAACAGAGATGAGAATGATATTTTAAAATGCAAATTGTTCACTTTACTTCCTCTCTTAAAATTCTTCATTGAGTTATTTGTTACACCTAACAAAGTATCCAAACAACTTTGTGAGGGCAGTGATGTGTGTCTGTTTTGGTCAAACAACTGTTTGTCTGTTTGTATCCCAAGCAATGAGAAAAGTGCCTGGCATATAACAGAGGCTCGGTAAATACATAATTTGTGGAATTAATTAAGTGATGGGGCCTGGATTCAACCCAAGTCTGTATGATTTCAAAGCTCACTTTCTTAAAGAATTATCACACACACACACACACACACACACTCATGTTTGTCTTAGGCTAAATTTACACACCATGTAACACACCAATATCTGTTGTACAATTTTTTGAGCTTTGAAAAATGCTTATGCCTGTGTAACCCACATCCCTATCAACATATAGAACATTTTCTTCACTCTAGAAAGTTCTCTTTTATCCCTTTCCAGTTAACTGCCCCAGTCACTCTGGAGACAAACGCTGTTCTGATATTTTTTCGTCACAGGTTGGTTTTGTCTTTTCTAGAATTTCATGTAAATGGAATGATACACGATGAACTCCTTTGTGTCTGGCTTTTTTCATTCAGCCAGGCTTTAAGATCTGTCCATGGTGTTACATGTATCAATAGTCCCTTTTTTATTGCTAAGTAGAATCCCCATGTATGACTATACCACAGTTTGTTTATCACTCTTCTGCTGATGGGTATTTGAATTGTTTTTGGTTTTTTGATATTTCAGATAAAGTGGCCATGAACATTTGTGTTTAGGTATATTTGCAGACAAATGTTTTTATTTCTTTTGTGTATTTATCTAGATGTAGATTTCTTGGGTGATATGGAAAGAGTATGTTTAACATTTCGAGGAACTACTAAGCATATTTCCAAATAGGCTATAACATTTTACATGGCCACCAACAATGTATGAGAGTGGCAGATGCTCCATGTCCTTGTTAGCACTTGATATTTGCAGTCTTTTTAATTTTAGCCAATCTAGTGGGTGTGTTGCTATATCCTTGTGGTTTTTAATGTGTATTTCCATGATTTTTCTCTGATGAACACTATTTCATTTCTTATTGGCCATTCATGTCTTTGTGAAGAATCTGTTCAAGATACGTATTTTTATTGGGATGTTTATACTCTTCTTGAGTTGTAAGAGTTCTTTATATATTCTTGATTTTTTTTGTGAATATTTTTCTCAGACTGTGGCTTGCTTATTCTTTTTCTGTTCTCTTGATGTATTGAATCTTTTCATTTTGGTGAAGTCTAATTTTTTCTTTTATAGTTCATACTTTGTGTCCTGTCTAAGTAATATTTGCCAACTCTAAGTTCATGAAGATATTCTCCTTTGGTGTCTCCAAAAGCCTACATTTTGATGACTACTATATGTATTCTGCCTCTGCCCTTACTTTTTATAGTGGATATATTAGTTCATCAGATCATTTTTATCAGAATGAGCTGATGGGAGATAGTATACTGCAGAATTCAACAGGACAGCTTTGAAATTCAACCACACTGCATTTGAATCCTGGTTTAATACCAGCAGTGTAATCTTGGGTAAGACACTTGATCTTCCTGTGTGTCAGTTCTCTCCCTTGTATAAAGGAGATAGTAACACCAGTTTATCTTACAGGGTAATTATGAGGATTAAATAAATAAGTATATGATCACTTCTTAGTAGGGGAAGGCACATAGTAAGCCCTTAACAAGTGGTATCTGCTGCTATTATAATAATTTTCATTCATATTATACCAGTCTGACCAAGAGCTTTTAATGCCAGAGGCAAATGCAGGGGACAGTTGCCTTTTTCTCGCCACCAGACTTGGTAAACATAAAAATGACCCACCAAGAAGAATAGGCTATACATGCTTCATACTTTGCAATGAAACCAACATGGAACTTGAATATGTGGATATATTACTTGATTGTTGTGAGGTTTACTTCTGTCATCTATAATACAGGGTTTAAATAAGTACCGAGGAATACTTTGAGTATTTCATAGAATATTGATACATTATCTGGTACGTAGTAGGCACTCAAAAATGGTACTTATTGGTTAACCTCATATTTGTAGTGACTTGTATTACCACTTTTATGTGTCATAGTGAACTAAGGTGAAATATTGAATTTCAAATGAGTTACCTCCTAAAGAAGGTGAAGGGTTTCTTGGGTTTTTTTTTTTTTAATATATTTATTTCTCCTCTCTTCAGGAACTATATTCACAGAATATATCTATTTGATGTGTGGGGTCATTTTGCACATCACTCATTGATTCATTGCATTTCTGAATCGTAAAGGAGGATCCCTGGCTATTTGTCATGTCTGAATGATGGAAACACACGTTCGAGTCATTCCATGTAATGGAGAAGAATCTGGCATTTGGTCCATACATTTCCCCTTGTAATGTTTTCCTGTTGTGGTGGGGAGGGGAGGGAGAGGATTGTGTATGTAAATTGCTTTCTGTTACTGCTATGCTGCTGTTTTCAGGGTGAATACACAGACCAAAACATGAAAGGCTGAGTATTCCTTTTGCCTTTTGAAGGTATCAAAGACTTTAACCAAGCCTTTGGAGCAATATCTACTTTAACCAAGCCTTTGGAGCATGTTCTCCCCATGGGAATCATTTTAAACCCTTCATGATCTGGTCTTAACCTACGTATATACTCTTAATTCTTTCTCACCACAGTAAACCTCTTACTGTTCTCCAGATAAGTCCCATGTTTTACTGTTTCTGTATCTTTATTCATGTTGTTTCACCCTGTCAACTTGAGAAGCCTTTCCTTCCATATCTATCTGCTAAAAGTATATCCATCTATACTGCATTGGATAGTGTCCTCCCCCCCCAAATTAACATCCACCTGGAACCTCAGAATGTGACCTCATTTGGAAATAGGGTCTTTGCAGATGTAATTAGTTAAGATGAGATCATACTGAGTTAGAGTGGGTCCTAATCCAATGACTGGTGTCCTTGTAAGAATCACAGAGTCACAGAGTTATGTGGAGTCACAGAGTCACAGATGAATAGGGCAGAAGGCCATGTGAAGATGGAGGCAGAGATTGGAGTGATGCAGCTACAAGTCAAGAAACACCAAGGATTGTTGGCAATCACCAGAAGCTAGAAAGAGGCAAGAACAAATGCTTCTCTAGAGCCTTCATACAGAGAATTGCCCCACCTACACTTTAATTTCAGACTTCTAGCCTCCTGGACTGTAAAAATAAGTACATTTCTGTTGTTTTAAGTGACCCACTTTTTGTCAATTTGTTATGGCACAAAGGAAACTATTAAACCCGTCTTCAAGGTCAAGGTCAAGCTCAAATATGATGTCTTCCCAGATCTCTTCAACTAGATGTAATTTCTCACTCTTGACTTCTGTAGCAGTGCTGTAGTAGAAAGATCACAAATTTTGGTGCCAAAGAAATCTCAGCTGTAATCCTGGCCCAGCTACTGACTAGATTTCTTCACCTGTACAATAGAAGTAAGAATTCCTACCTAGTGGGGTTGTTGTACCAATAAATGACTCTCCCTACCTCTCTTAATTGATTCACCCATTCTGCCTCATTACAGTAATTTTGTATAGGAGCAATAGTTCTGTTTTTAGTAGTCAGGGGCTGGAGGGAGCACAGATAGGCGTGCAGTCAACTTCATGCACTGTACAACAGAATGTGGGACTTATCAGTGGTAGAGACAAAGTGTGTTCAAATTGAGAGCATGAGGAGTCCAGTTTTTTACACTAGGAGTTCCTGCCATAAACTAGGAAACTGAGTTATAAAAGAGAAATGGGGAAGTCTTTTAGTCTCTGAACTCCGGAGTTGTAAGATCTGAGGTGGATTTTGTCTTAATGGCTAAATATGGAGCAATAGTTGTGACAATGTTAGAGTCCTCTACTGATTGCACAGCTCCTGCGTATGGCTGCACATTATGATTAAGCCAAAAGCCCCCCACCTGGCATTCTGGTCTCTCTTCCTCCAGGAACCCTTCCCAAAGGCCTCAGCTCTGAATCATTTCTCTATTTTTCTGCTTCAGGAGCCTTCACTGCCACAAGTAGGGGCTCAGCATGTGCTTCCTGTCCTACGTTCTCTTTGTCTGGACCCTCACGAGGTCCTCACCCCTATGAATCTTTTTGAAAAAATGCCAACAAGCAGCATCATCCTCTTACTCATGCTTTGAGTTCATCATCTCCTTTTCCTGGCATATCATCAGAATGATTTGAGAACCTTTACGTCACATCTCACTGGAGAGTTCATAGGCATTGACGTGTACTCTGGTTAACACGGGTGAGTTAATAAGCATGACGCACCTGCCCCCTCTGTCTGGGTAAGCCCTTGTACTAGGTTGCTCTAGCTGATATAATAAAAGTATCATAGGCTGGGGGGTTTAAACAATAGAAATTTATTTCTTCACAGTTTTGGAGGCTGAAAGTCTGACATCAAGGTGTTAGCAGAGTTGGTTTCCTTCTAATGCCTTTCTCCTTGGTTTGTAAGTGGCCATCTTGCTGTGTCTCTTTTTGTCTTTCTTCTGTGTGTGCATGCTTATCTGTGACCAAATTTCCTCTTCTTATAAGGACACAGGTCAGGGTGAGAGTTCTGGTCAAGATGGCAGAATAGACGGTCCCTAGCATGACTATCTCCCACAAATCAACCAATTTACAACTATAAAAATGTAACATCAGCCAAGCTGGGGCTGCTGGAGCTCAGGAGAACAGGAGGAGAGACCTATGGAGTTTATGAAGGCGGGAGAAGCCATGATGACAGAAAGAAAGAACTGCTCTGAGCACTTCAGGCCGTGGCTGCTTTAATGCTGGAGCTGCTGAGCACATGGAGCAGGAGCCAGCAGAAGCCACAGCCATGCCCTTCAGGTGGAGTTACTTGGAGGTGGCAGGGGAGAAGAGGATGTTGGTGACCCCCAGGACAGCAAGACCACTAATAGGGTTCCTGTGGACCCACACAGGAGTGAGGAGCCAGAACAGCTGAAAAAAAGTGAGCCATTTAGAGGCTGGTGAGTGAATGCAAAGGACTGGCACAGGGCCTGTCCCATGGGAAGTGTTTGGAGCATGGGTGGTGGGGGAGACAGGCCCACTGGGAGAACACTGGGACACAGCAAGGACAGCCGATCCACCCCCTAATCAGCACAGGACCACTCAGAGGAGACTGGTTGGGAAAGCAGAATGGCATGGGGTGCAGTTTGATGGAAAAACTCTGGCCCAGATCAGAGTTTCTACACTACTGGAGAGCCGGAAGTACCTATAAGGTCAGCCATTAAACCCAGACCTGTGCAAAAAAGCCTTCCCTAGGGAAACAGCAGCAAAGCAGCAATTTAGCTCAACCACACAGCTCAAGTACTGGTTCCTACAGAAAGTTCCCCCGCATTAGAAGTAAGAAAAGAACAAAAAATTAGTTCCAGCCCAGGCACACCACCAGTGCCTTGGGGCCTGCCAGGAGACAGGAGGCATGGAGCCAGGGACAGGACCCCTGCCCACAACCGCTCACACCTCTAGTGACTTGGAGCATGCCTGGGGACCCAAGGTATGAAGCCAGGGACTGGACTCCCCTCCCACAACCAGGTACACTGTGCCAGTGCCTCAGGGCCCACCCAGGAACCTGAGGCATGGAGAGGGGGACCAGACCCCCCTCCCACAACCAGGCACACCACGCCAGCACCCTGGGGCCTGCCCAGGGATCTGAGGCCTGGATTGGGGACTGGACACTCCCCACAGCCAAGCACACTGACAGCACCAAGGAGCATGCCAAAAACATCACCTCCGTGTGGGTGGAGCACCACAGCCACCACAATAACCATGGCTGCCATGAAAGCAGCTAGATGCCACAACCAA
>NW_007726641.1:478643-504605 GCF_000696425.1 Galeopterus variegatus | reverse complement strand
ATCACACCTCTCAGCATTGGACAGATCATCTAGGCAACAAATCAACAGAGTAACCATTACTCTTTCAGAAGGAGAGAAGAAATCTAGGGCGATTAGAGGGGGAAGGAGGGTGGGAGAAGAGGATGGGGAGAGATTGGACAAGGGGCATAAGGAATAATTATTATTTGTAACAATATATATGCTAGTAATATTGATTTGATCAACATATCTTAATGATGAACCCCCAAAATATGTATAATCAATTTTGATTCAATAAAAATTTTTTTAAAAAAAGGGGACACAGGTCAGATTTGATTAGGGCCCTACCCATATGACCTCATTTTACCTTAACTACCTCTGAAATACTCGGAGTTAGGACTTCAACGTACTAGTTTCGGGTGGTACAGTTCAGCCAGTAATAGCCCTATAGTAGCTTTGTGATCAGGAGCAAATAGCTTCATGATTACTTTGTGATGGATTTATTATTTTAGTGTTTGTTCTCCAAATATCATATCATCTGAGAGCTGGGACTGTAGTGTCATGTTTGTGCTTGGAAATTACTCAAGTACAATTCATATATCTTCCTCATCACAAAAGTTAACACTTGGTGAACACCTACTATGAGCCAGGCACTGTGATAGGATTTTTTATTTACTCCTCAAAATCACTCAGCAGAATAAATATTTATACTCCCATTTTCTAGATGAGGAAATTAAGGTTCAGAGAGGCCAAAATGATTTGCCTAAAGGCAGAGAACTAGTAAGTCCTGGAGTCGGGATTTGAATGTAAATCTGTCCGACTGTAAATTCATGCCCTTTCCACATATATCCCTTATCTGGAATTGAAAAAATAAGTTATTTCTCATTTCAAGCTGTTGAATTAAAATGAAAAAACATCATTTTATGAAAGAGTTTCTAGATGTTTACAATAATCGTTTATTCATATGCTTTTATCATATACTCATACTTGACTATACATTCGTTCTCGTATTGCCTCACTTGCTGCCTCCATTTCTGAGCTTGTCATGCAGACTTGTGCAACTGAAGAATCAGGACATGGTGACAGCAAAGTGGTTAATTATACATTGAAATACGAATTGGGGGATGATTGTGCAGAGAGCCCTTTCAGCCACACTGGTGTAATGAAGTGATTCAGATTTGTCCTATGGCCTCTGCAATCAAGCTCCAGTTCATTTTGTCACAACACATTGCTTTGCAATAGCAAAAATGGTTTGTGTATGTGCATTGCTCCTCATGAAGTTTTGTTCCCAAACTTTGAAGTGGTTGGAGATTATGCAGGAAAATTCAGGAGCATCCCAGTTCTTTAAACATTTTCTATTATTGTGACACATTTTGTGATACTCTTTCCACCCAGTGAATGGTTCAGTTCTGAAAGATGGATTCTTTGCAGAGGAAGGGGTTGTTAGCAGTTCCAGTGACAGATAAAATACATTTCAGAGAATTGGAGGGCCATTTAAAAATGATAATGGTGGTGATAATAGCAATGCTTCCTACTGTTCAATTCTTCAGAGTTTACACTTGCCTTCTATATGTCATTTGATTTTCACTAAAACATATTGAAGTGATTGGTCAGGGATTGTTCTGTCCCCTTTCCAGATGCAGAAATTGAGGTTCAAAGGAGTTAAATGGAGGCAGAGCAAACATTCAAGTCTTTTGATCACCCCCAACTCCTTTGCTAAATTATCCTTTGTAAGTCCAACTCACTGTGTTCATTCACTTTCAACTGTTGCACATTTTGTCCTCCTGGAAACATTTATAAGTAGAATTGGAGCCATTAATAATTGCTTAATAGTTTCAAATGCCTAGTGATGCCAACCATCATACAGGGGCTCTTTTCTCCGTAGGCTCTGTGAAGCGGAACATTTAGTGAGTTCAGTCCAAGTTTCAGTGTTCCATTCCAATGCTTTCCTCTTGCTACTAATAATTCATAGCAAATAGCTACCATTTATTGAATATCATCCTTGCATTAGGTGCCTGCTGTGTGTTATTTTTAATCCTCACAATAGCTCTGCAAGACAGGCAACATACCTACCTTACAAGTGGGGAAACTGAGGCTTGGTGCTGTTAAGTAACTTTCCCAAGGTCACACAGATAGTAAGTGGCAGAACCAAAACTTCAGCTCATTCAGTCTGGCTCCAGACTGTTGTTTTTAACCACTATACCTCTTTATATTTGTTGAACTGCCTTTTTTACCTGAGTTATTTGGAAGTTATAACTTGGAGGAGTCTACTTCTTAGGAAACAATTTGACACAAACAAATAATAATCGTAGAAAAATGCAGTAGAATATGTACCTGGAAAAGCTAAATTGTCAATTTATCTACATCATCTAATTAGGCAATAGTCTTTTACAGTTGATTGGCAAGCTTATGGTATGAGTCAAGCTTCTCTGGGGATAACCCACAGGCTCTGTGAGTGCACAGAGGATGTTTTCTTTGCTTCTTTTCTTTTCTTTTTCTTTTTTATGGCTGGCCAGTACCAGGATCCAAACCCGTGACCTTGGGGTTATAAGGCTGCACTCTAACCAACCGGCCTGCCCAGCCCCTCTTTGTTCATTTCTGATACAAAACTATTTCTGGCCTGCTATCTCTCCTACCCCCTCATTTTTTTTCCGTGTACCTATTATTTTTAGTTTGTGCATAATCACTTAACTGAAAACACACTCACCAAGATAAGTCTCAGTTCCTGGATGCTTTCCCGACAAAGGGTTGATCAGTTCTGTTGGCAAGTGGTGTTAATAAGCATTGTAATAAAGAGCCCTGGGTGGGTAGAATCCCCTCTCCTAGGAATGCCCCCCCCACCGCCCCCCGTTCATTGGCGCAGACAGGAGTGCTGAACTAAACTGGCTTCCTTCAGACCCACTGCCTGAATGACTTGTAGATGTTTGACTACCTTTTCTATTGCTACCTGTGATTTACCCTCATTAAGCAAGATGGTGGAGATCAGTATCTGTGCTGGAGAAGTAGAGGAGCAGTTTTTACACAAATCATCTTCATGACTCCACATGCTTTTAGGACTTAGAACTTTGCATCGAAAGAAGTTCAGTGCAGGTCCCATGTACCCCTCATCACACAGCAGTAAGGAACACCATTTTGCATATAAAGATGTAGGAAGTGAAAGCCCAAGCCCTCTCTATTATACAGCAGGCCCCCATCACGGGAATCTGCAGATTCTGATGATCTACCTTTTACAGGGCGGCTCCTTGCGGTTCTGT
The DNA here is from genome assembly GCF_000696425.1 of Galeopterus variegatus. NCBI lineage: Eukaryota > Metazoa > Chordata > Mammalia > Dermoptera > Cynocephalidae > Galeopterus > Galeopterus variegatus. Next base: position 501,393 of record NW_007726641.1, on the reverse strand, counting down.
TCTAACCTCTCCTCAGAGTAGATTGCCTCTGTATGCTCAGCACCTCACCTCAGCCCACCCACTACCAAGAACAGAGTCCTTAGAGCAGTGCTGACCAATGGCTTTCGTGGAAGGTCAAACTGGAAAGAAGAAAACAGTGTGTGGGACAAATAGTAGACACTCAATAGGTAGGATCAGAGGGAAGGAAGGAAGGACGGAGGGTTTTCAAAATTAAAATGGCTTTATTATCTCCATGGCGGTGATGAGGTGGTGGGAAATGTTTATTCAAGTTTTAGACCACCCTTTTCCTGAATAGAAAAATAGAGAGAAAATTGCCACTACTTTTCAGCCACTAAAACATTTAATATCTAGGCATATTTAAGGGACAACAATACAGATGCTGCTTTTTAATCTTTCACTCTGAGATTAGCCTACCTGGCTCTAAGATGCAGCCTATGGTCTACTGGCTGCGCAGGAGTGCTTTAAAGAGTTTTTGAGCTGGAAAATTCGTTAGAAATGATCTAATCTAGTGGTTCCAAAAGTTTTCATCACCAAGGGCATCTTTAATTAATTCCTCCCCATTCCATGTTTAGAAATATCAAGCCTACTGAGCAAATTACCTTTATCACCCATAATTCCTTTTCCCATGGTCTGTTGCTCAGAGCCATTGGTGACTGCCCATTAGGACATTTGGCCAGCATGAAATAACCAACGTGACCACAATAAGCTGTTATTCCTTCCCGAAGCGAAGGTACTAGATGGTTGATTTCACTGGGGTTGACTTGATCTTAGGGATCTTTACAATCCATCTCCCTTAGGTTTATTGAAATGTTAAAAATAGCTCGTGGACTCCTATTATGACCTTCTTATAATCCTTGTGGAGAGCCATTTGTCTTATCCTCCTATAAGGAAGGATGAGGGGACTAAGATATAAAAGGCAAAGTGACTGGAGTAAGATCACATGGCATCTTAATGGCAAAGAGGACGAGAACTCATGTCTCCTGAGTCTCAATCCTCTCTCTCCATCTCCCTAATTTTCATGTGCGTTAGGTCTAAAAGCTTAACACTGTGTTTTACTCTGTGATGATGCGGGCTTTTTAATGAGATGGGAAGAAAGAAATGGCCAGTTCTATTCGGGACCTTTGAGGATGGCAGTCGTGGGGACCAAATCTTTTGGATAACAGAAGGCACCACGGAAGCTGGGATGAGAGTGTAGTCCTGTGGAAAGGGAACAGATTGTATGAGTCACAAATACCTGGGTTCAACATCTGGCTCTGCCACTTAGGGGCTGTGTGACTGTGGATCAATTTCTTATCACACTGAACTTATTTGTGTTGCACATGTGGGCATTCCATAGGTATTTTTTGATGAGTCAATAGAATAGGGACAGTAATACTTATCTCATGGGGTTACATAGGAGATGCAAAAGAATAATCCATGATGGACTCAGTGATTAACTTGTAAAATAATGCTAATAGGCAATTCTCAGCCCTGAATTTGTACCCAGCTTCCTGTCCTTTCCATGGATGATTACAGACATCTCCCTATAGACTATCTCAGGTGATGTTGTCCTTGCTTTCTTAGAAAGGTTCACTTAGGTGGGCATATAGTGTCCATATTATCCTGTTACATTTCTACTAGGGCTGAAAAAGGCATGGAATTATTCTCAGCAGTCAAGTGCACATGCCTCTTCTGCCCTCATCTCCTTTACAGTGATGATCTTTGCTAAAACAATTAGAATTTGAATAAGAATACCGTAGGATGGCTCATTCCCAGTCCTAGATGGAGGCACAGGGAAGAGCCAGTTAGCTTTTTGGTTTTTCCTACATTTAGCCTGATGACTCTAACTATTAAGGTTCAGATGCCCTGCAGTTAACCATGTGGAACACATCTATTGGTCATTCTTAGTTAATGACATTTTTGACATATTTGACAAGTCAGATAATCAAGCTTCAGCAGTGTGTACTTTATGTGATTTTCATAGGAATTCATATTTGGGAGGCCAACCAAGCCCATACTCTCATAGATACGGGTTCAAGTGCAGGGCTTTAGCTGCCATGTACTGTCCTGTGTGTCGGGTGCCATTCACATTGACCAGAATGAGTGTGCACAGGCTGCAAGTCCAGATGGTAAGTTCCTACTACACATTTCCTACTGGACCTCAAAAGGGGCCTCTGCAGACCCTCATCACAGACCATGGGTTGTGGGAGTGAGCTGTAACATTCTCATGCACCGCCCTGGAGCCCACTTTGATGCCCAGAAGAACAGATTGCCTAGTCACTGATCAACACTCCCCTTCCATGTCACCCACAGTGAAAGAAAAATACACAATGTAATTCTTATTGAAGGTTTATAGTCAATAGGAGAAAACAGGTGGGTTTGGAGGGGGGTGGGTGTTGGATGGACTTGATATAAATTTCATGAGCAAAGTAGAATCTTGGACGGTATAATGCTTGCAGAAACTGTTCATCAGGCTCAAATAAAATTTTTCAATCTTGCAAATGGCCTAGAGCAATCTCTAAGATGAAAAGTTGTTTGTTGAATGGCAAAACAATCAGGATACTTGAAGAGCACAATATACAAGGAGCTCATATAATGAGAATTTCCCCAGTTTTCTTTTTCTTTCAGTATTTAGGTTGGGTTTTTTTCCCCTTGTGAACTTAGATAGAAAATACCTTTGAGTCTAGTTAAAAATGGATTCTTAATTAACTGTCCAGAGATTTGTTGTTCCAGGTAAAATTCTGAGAAGGATTCTTTCTATGGACAGGAAGAATTAGCTCTTGTAGCAAGCAAACAAAAGGGTGCATTTCTTCTTAATGGCTTTTCCAAGGAAGCCAGGGGAGGAGAGAAAAACCAAAGACATTTTCTCATTGCCTAAGTGACCAGGTTCATTGGACCCAGAACTGTGGCTGATTCACAGCTGACCTAGGGTCAGGGCTTGTAGGCTGCCTCCAAGATGTCTCTTTCTTTGCCAAATTGTTATGTAGATGTGTATGTGTTAAAACTTCAGTCCTGTCTGTTTGGGTTGGGAGCGGGAGGGAGAGGAGGATCCTTCCGAATGGAGACGGCACTCTGTGCTTATTGAAGGCACTTTGCTCTAGAGGAGACAGTGTGCAAGAGTGGGAGCCCGGGCTCTGGGTCTGAGCTCTGTCATTTATTACATACATGACCTGGGACAAATGGCTCACCCTCTCTCAGCCTCAGTTTGCTTGCCCAAGAAATGGGGAGAAGACTAGTACCAACTTCCAAGGCTTGTTGTGTGGCTCAAATGAGATAATCCACGTTTAGAACCCTTCTTGCCATGCCAGACATATTGTAAGTAGTTGCTCAATAAAAGATAGATGAGAATGACAGAATTTTGCAGGACGAGGAATGTCTGGACTTGTCATCTCTGTTTCTTTGAACATGACACTAATGAGAGGGCCTTCTCTATTGAGCCAGCGAGTCTAACTCAGGGAATTCTGACACCAGTCTACAGACTGCAGATTTAAACTCTGTCTGGTGCTCTTTCAGATTGTGGTCTTGGTTTCAAGGGACTCCAGGTGACAGACAGCTTGAGCACAGACTCACTAGTGGAGAAGGGGCATCAGATACCTATAGACCAGAAGTGCCACTTTTTCAGAGAAATGAGAGGCCATGGATACAGCTCAATGTGGTCTTCAGTTTCAGGAGCAGGGACCTTCCACTTCAATGGCATCCTGTGAGGTTTGAGGACTTTCCCTCTGTACAAGACTGGAGATTTGCAATTTGTGAAATATGAAGCAATATTTGTGGCTTCTTGCTTTTAGCATACAATTAAAGGAAGACATCATTTGAATTAGGTCCTGACCTGGGCCAGTTGACCTTTGGCCTGGTGTCCATAAATAAATCCTCACTAGCTGCTTTCGCAATGTCAGTAGGAGGCCACGTTAGGCCCAGCTTTATTGTTCTGGCACTATCTCAACCAAACACGAACATCTTGGAACAAATCAGATTTCAGATTTTTTTTTTGGTTTTGTTTTAGGAAATAGCTTTAAATACCAGCCTCTCTTCCTCAAGCACTTGAAAAGAAAAGTAAAATTAACATTATGTTTAAAGCCAACCACTCCAATACAGGGAAACCTTAGCAAATGCCTCTTGAGGCCTAGTGGACAAGTTTCTCATCAGAGCTAGTCTGTCCCTAGCCTTGCTCTGCACCCCAGCCCTGCTTGAGGACCTGGGTAGAGAACACTGTGTTGTGTTCTGCATGAGAAACTTACCTAAGTATCTAGGTTGAGGGCCTAATCTGTAATTAGACAGTTTCTTGGAAGTACATCAAGCTCAGCCTCAAATCAGAACATCTCTTAGGGAGAAATCTGTATTTAGATGTTTCATTTAAAAATTCATCTTTGAATAACAAAGTATTTTGTTGCAACTCCATCTTAGTGCATCCCAAATTATCCCTTGTTTTTTAAAAAAATTACAATGATGTAATTAATAATGGATGGACTGGGTGGAAGCATGGCTGAGAATGTGCCAGGGGTTCCACGGCAAAGAGAGGGCTGCACAGGCAGTTAAGGCATGGTTCTTTGGGGTTGCAGAATCCAGTGAATCCCAGGCCAAGAGCTTGCCACCTTGGCTCCCTTTTCTGGATGCCTGTGATTTGCATCCTAGAACTGCTCTCATTTGGCCAGGAGAAATGTCTTTTCAAGTAGTGGGAAAGAAATGAAACACTAAAGGTATTTGGCAAGCAGACTAAGATTCTCCGAAGACTGGAAGAAGGACTTACTCTTTGTGTCTGTACTGACAGGCTTCACTTCTTCTCCCATTCTCTCCTCATCTCATTCCAGCCATCCCTCCATTGAGACTCCTCTTGTCAAGTTCACCAGTGAACTCCTGTGTTGCCCAGTAGAACGGTCTTCTCTTAGCAGCAACCACCAGTTGACTGATCTCTTCTCTTGGTTTACTTAACTTAGTGTTCTCCTGGTCTCTTCCCTCACTGGCCAATCCTACTCAGTCTCAGTTACTGTCTTCTCCCCTCTAACCATTCGCTAAGTGATAGGGTTCCTTAGGGCTTGCTTCTGGCCTTTCTTCTCTCCATCAACATCCTGCCTCAGTGAACTCATCCATTCCCCATTCTTTAATGTTTATGCAGTTGACTTCCTATTTCTGTTTCCAATCCCAATCTTTTCTCTCAAATGTGTTGTGCTAAATATTCTCTCTGATTGTTAATGGCTTTCTCTTCTCCTTGACCTTTGATTTCCCTTTTCTAGATCATTCACCTGAAGTTACTCTTTCAACAAATATTAACAGATAGTCTATGCTGTTGTCAGACACAGTGCTAGCTGCAGTAGAGATTGCGGATTGGGGCATAAAAAATTACAGTGTACTGGGATATGTGATTTCATGGGATAGCAGAGAAAAGTGCATTCATTCAGGCAGTTGTTAATATGTGCAGACACTCCTTGACTTATGATGGGGTTATATCCAGATATTCCCATTGTAAATTGAAAATATAAGTTGAAAATGGATGTTTTGTAGACATGAAGGGATGTGGAAACACAAAACACAATATCCAAAAAACCCTGGCAATATAGTGCACTGTAGAGTATACATTGTTTACCCTCGTGAATATCATACCACATATCACTAGCCTGGGAAAAGATTAAAATTCAAAATCCAAAGTACCATTTCTACTGAGTGTGTATTGCTTTTGCACCATCAAGTTGAAAAATTGTAAGTACAGCAATCTTAAGTTGGGGACTGTCTGTACATAACTACATACACGTATTCATTCGGCAAATATTAACGGAGAACCACTGATATACCAGGTGCTATGCCACACACTGGCAGTATCATGAGGACCCAGCTCTTGCCCACATATAGCCCATAGTTTAGAGAGTCAGAAGGCAATCACAGGGTAGCGTTAGGTGTCATACAGAGATGATTCGGATACTGAAATGAGTATAGATACACTGAAATCCAGTCTGTATGTATCTGTATGTGTGTTATTATAAGTTGTGCTAGAAATATTGGTATTTGCCAAGACCTTGCCAGCTTTCCCCATAATATACACAAAGGAACACTTTCTGGGGCTTTGGTTCCCAACATGACTGTGTAACCCTAGCCTTAGTGAGCTGAACTAGACTTTTAAGACCAGAAGAGCTAATTTTGTCTACACTCTTTCCCTCTCTCTGGGTTTCTGCTAAGCTCTTTAAAGAAGGGAGTAGAGATGGAGGGTACCTCTTCTGAAGCAGAACAGGAGCCCTGGGCCTGCTCTTGTCATACCGGTCATGTAAGAGCATCAGTTGAGAGAGATGGCCTATCTTTGCAGGGAGGTGTTCTCTCAAGCAGAGGTAAAGAAAGGTGAAGTCACCTTCATCCCACGTAGGCACAGACCTTTAATGCCTTTTCTCTCCTGAAGTGTAATCTCTACCCTATAGAATTGTGACGCCCCCTCCATCCATGGCCTTGCAGTCCCCAGTGTGGAGGCTCCCCCTGGAGACCAGAATATGTGAGTTTTCACAGATATTTTTCCCATAGAAATGTGCCCTTCCATAGAAAGGAATGCATAATAGGTGCTCAATTAATATTTGTTGAATGAATTTATTAAAGGGTGAGAATGGGTTAACCAAAATCTATTCTGGTCAGCCATTATGGTGGACACTGGGGATGTACAGATGAATGACAGCAGGTCCCTGCTCTCAAGGAGCTCAGCTCATAGTCTGATGTAAGAGACTGAGATGTTAATAAGGAAATACCATTGATGTTATAATTATTGTAATAACAGCTAATGCTTAGTGAGCCCTTACTATGCCCAGGAAGTAAGTAAGTCTTCATGTGCGTTATCTCATTTAATCTTTACAATAACCCTGTGTGATATCTTTTATTAGTCCCCACCCTTCAGATGAGGAAACCTAGTCACAATGAGGTTGGATAATTCTCACAGGGTTATCCAGTTCGAAATTGACAAAGCCAGGCTTCAAACCAGGCAGATGGTTTGAAGTCCAAAACATGGGCTCTTAAGTGCCAATGATGTTGCCTTTGGGTCTGAGCTGAAGCTGTAGGGAATTTTGGCAGACTTCAGTAAGATTACTGAGGGAGAGCTCTTTCTGTGTAAAGAGAAGCAGCCCAGGAATGGACCTTTGGGAAGAAGCAGGAGAATGGAATAGGCTCACTGGTCTGTTGTAGCACATCCTGTGTAGGATACAGAGCCTTCTCTCCAGGAGATGATTGAGCCTTAGCAAGAATTTTGAGATGATTTGGCTTTACTCAGGTGCAACTTGGGGGCCTCGAAATCACCCAGTATGCCTTGTTGCTTTTGGTGGCTCTAAAGATGCAAAACGGACTCTGGAGAAGCAGCAGAGAGGTTAAGTCTTCACCACAACTTCTTAACCCCCAGCCCAGCCTGGCTGTACACTTAACCCCTCGCAGGTGGAAGCAGCAAAGCCTGCAAGCATGCCTCATACACATCAGAATGAAACACGTACCACATAGGTCCTGTTTTTTACTTTTATATGACATTCTTGAAAAGGCACAGCTATAGCGATGGAGAACATAGCAGTGGTTGTCAGCAGTTAAGAGCAGCGGGTGGTTGGTGGTACGACTGAAAGGGGTCGTATGAGTGTGTTGGAGTGATCAGTTGTAGCAGTGGTTCCCCGAATCCACACTTGTGTAAAAACTCACACAACTGTACACCATGAAAAGTCAACTTTACTGTGTGTTAACTTCAAAAAGTTAAATTAAAAAACAGCCAAGCACACACCACCCTGGGTGTTCCATTTTTCACCTCTTAGTTCCTGTAAAAAAAACAAGGGCACTCAAAGCCTTTGATGATTTGGCAGGGTTGGAAGAAGAATAATAAGTGTGGAGATTGCTTGAACTTGGCACCTGATTCTTTTCAAGTCATGAGAAACTAATTTATCCTCCTATGTACCATCTCAGTTGTTAGGCTACTGAATGCCCTTATTTGAGAAATACCCTGTGGACAATACGGGATGGTGCCAGATCATGTTGCACTCTGCAGAGAAGTATTGTGAAGCTTGTGGAAAGAGCATGTTTTGCCCAAGCTGTGGCCCACAATTCTCAAACGCTTGGCTTCCTAGCTTCCCATGAGTGTTTGACATGACTGAGTCTTTTCTTTTTATTGGTTATGAATATTCATGAAATACAAAGCTGATTGTCACACCTGCCCAAAATGTAAAGGCCAGATCCATACTGGCAGCATGCTCATTACCACAAATTGCATTTGTACCCCAAGTCTCCCACCCAGTTATCCCCAGGCTCCCTCCCTATCCCCCTTCCCCATCCCCACTCCACTTTGTATCCCAAGGAATGTTCTCTCCCTCTGCAAGTCCAATGCCCCAATGTGGTCTTTCTTTCCTTCCTTCTTTCTCTCTTAGCTCCCACATATGAGTGAGATCATGTGGTGTTTATCCCTCTGTGCTTTGCTTATTTTACTCAACATAAGTTTCTCCAGACTCATCCATGTTGTTGCAAATAGAAGTATTTCATTCTTTATTATGGCAGAGTAGTATTCCATTATGTATATATACCACAGTTTCCTTATCCAGTCATCCATTGATGGACGTTTAGTTTGGTTCCATGTCTTGGCTATTGTAAACAGAGCTGTGATGAACATGGGAGTGCAGGTATCCCTTCGACATGATGATTTCCATGCCTCTGGGTATATACCCAGCAGTGGGATTGCTGGATCATATGGATGACTCCAGTCTTGTTTGTACTTACAGTAAAGAGCTGGCAGACCTTGACTTACATAAGCCCTGACCCACTGAAGGAGTCACCTGCAAAGTTTTCTGCAAAGACTAAAGACTTTGGAACCATCAGTTCTGATGCTGTAGGGCAGAAGGAGCACTCATTTCTGCCAAATTTGGGAGGTGTCCTCCCCTCTCCCTTCTCATGTCTCTCCTCCTGAATTTCTGGGTATGCTAGAGTCCAGGGCAGGAGGAGAAAAGGGGGAAAAATTTGCCACCAATTATGTTCTGACTAGGCTAGCTTTGGTAATATGCACAGCATTTTCCCCCCAAACTCCTGCCCTTACTGGCTGTGGGTTCTTTGGCAAGGCCTTTCAAACTTTTTTGATTCTTTCTTTATCTGGGCTAGGTGAATAATGACTCCTCCCTTGCTTACCTCCCAGAAAGATTGTTCGGGCCAAATGTCAAAGTACTGAGTACATTTATATAATAATGAGAATGAGTTGAGTAGGATTTATTATGAACTGACTTGAGCAACTTCCACTTCTTCCCATGGGAGCATGTTTCCAACCTGCTAAGCAACCAAATCACAAATGCAGTTTTGCAACCTACAACACATTTCATCCAGTTTGTTTCCAAAGCTGTGAGCAAAGAGCCACATTCTGCGAGCAATGCACGTTTGAAATAAAATACCCATTCCCCTCAAGGTATTCTGACACGTTAGACAAGATGCCTAACAGTTATTATGCCTCAGAGCCATTAGGCAGCATTGACAAGCAGTTCTTGTCATGACGATAATGCATTTGTGCATTTGCACCCATGGTCAAATGAAGCAATTTTTAAGTGTGGTCATTTAGGGGAAGAACGTTCCTACTCCTTCATACTTATTGGTTTTTTAAGGAGAATGCACCTTCTCCTGCCTCTCAGCTATGGGCCCACTCCGTCCTCTGAATTCGAATCACATTACAGCTGTTGCCACATTTTGCCCCATGGCATAATTATTCCTCTACTTGCCACATCCCTGGGTAGTCTAGAAGCCCCTCCAAGTCAGCCAGGTCTTGCTCAGAGAACTATACAGAGTGCTTTGTGTGTTGCTGGTATCTGGGATGTAGCTCTTTAAAGTAAAAAGCAAAGAAGTTTGCATTGAATTCTAAGAAAATACCTTTTGGTTTTTTTATTTAGAAAAGTAAAACTACCTGTTGATTACAGAACATTTTGAAATATTGATTAGCAAAACAGAAAATTACAATCACCTGTACTCTACCACTTAGACAAGCAGGTTCATCACTTAATCTAGTTTAATGTGTACAGCTGCTTTTGTTGCCTCTGAGAATCTAAAGATGACAATGACATGGTCAATCCCATGGAGCCAGTACAAGTTTTGAACAAGTTTTGGATATTGACATGACGAAAATATGTAAGGCGTATTTATCTGACAGCAGGATGGCATGAAGGAAGCAAGGACTGGAGCACAGAGACCAGTTAGGAAGCCATTGCTAAGAGGCCATGCATTTCACTGTTTAGCCTTAAGGTGAACACACTGTCATTCAACCAGAGTAACTTCCTTTCCAAGTCACTTACCGTTGGGACTTCCAAAAACGAGATTTGGAGATTAACCTTGCCCTTTTCACATTTACTGAGTTCTCAGAGCTCCTCACGGTGTGTGTGTGGGATGGGATGGGGGTGGGGGGCAAGAAGGCATGTCTCTCTCTCTCTCTCTCTCTCTCTCTCTTCCCTCTCTGCCTGATTGGCTGAACTCTCAAGCTACACTACACAACCTGGGTCATAGGGGCCATGTATTTAACCCTTGAGTCAGTTGGTAGGTGTCTATGTTAAGAAATAACCTTGGAGAATCTTCCCCAAGTCTATCACTGTTACCCTTCAACAAATTCTGGTGTTCTTAAAAATCAGTGTGCCCCTGGTCAGAAAGCTATTTCAGGCTAGAAAAGATGTGGAGAGCCCTCTTTTTATAGATGAGGAAAAGGAGACCTGGAAGGGTCAGACTTGCCCTAGGTCTTACACAGTAAGTGGCAGACATAGACCTCAAATGTAGCTCCAGACTACTAACACTGTGGCCCAGCCAGTAAACATAAATTGCTTCCAGGCTGGAGATGTTGGTGCCTCTACAAGCCAGGGCCGTAGAGCAGAGGGACTAGCAATGAGGTCCAGACTATAAAGATCTCTGTGGATTCTGGCAGACAGTGCAGGGGTATATAAACAACAAAGAAGCAGACAAACTTAATGCTTAACAAACACACACACACATTCCACTCCTGGCTTGTTTTCTCCCTTTCTACTTTTAGCTGGGATTATCTTTCAGTTTAGTTCTGGGAAGAGGTTTGGTTTTAATGGCTTAGTAAACTGTGATCTGGTATGGAAGGTTGGGATTAGTGAGCTGTTTTGCTGCAACAGGTCCTACGCTGTTCTGCCTTTACACCGTACACCTTTTATTTTCATGGCAATATTTAAGTTTAGAAGGACACTGTTGGGAGTGACAAATACCCCATTGGAACCAATCTTAGGAACAGTAAATGGCCATCGACTCTCTTAGAGATAATGTATTACTGGCTAATCCCTGCCTTTGGAAGGAGTGAGCTACCCCAAACTCCATGGAGGAACAACCTTTAAAATGAGGGGAGGGTAGTTTGCCGCTGTAGTTTCATTCTGTGTGGCCACCTAAGCTGTTGGGTAATGGACATGGGAAACACACCAGCTACACATTCAGAGCCCATTTCTTAGAAACTAAGCTTTGGTCATTCTTTCTTATTTACATACTTGTTGGTTTTTATTTGAACAAATAAACCTGTATTTGAATGCTGCAAATTGCCTTTTGTTAGGCTCTTCTTGCAAGCTCATATGCCTTTAGGATCCAGCTAAGAAGAGTACATCTGAGTTTTTGCAAACAGTAAATTCTGCCATCTCCATATCCTTGGATAAAACTAGAAATATACAGGCTTATATAGATCAACTGCAGAAGCTGATGCCTCTATTCACATAGAGCTATGTTGAGTATGTTGGAGGCCTGGAGCAATTTGGCCACAGAGAGTTGTTTTTAGGATTGGAAGAAAAACAGCTCCCAAACTAGATAATGTGACATGTTCTATTTTTAATGAGTTTATTTTCCTGGTTCAGCTTAGAGGTGTCGGTTCATCATTTTGATTCTTGACAAAAGGATTCTGCTTAGACTTTCAGCTCCCTGGTGTGTTGGAGTTTCACAAAAACATCTGCGCTAAAGGAAAGGGGGGTCATACTATCTTAGACAGTGTTCACTTGAGGGATTCCAATAAGCATCTTTAGCTGGAAGAGTCCCTGTCACTGTCTGCTCCCCAGCTGTAGATGGGCCTGCGGCCCTGACTGCTGGCTAGGGAAAAGTCAGCAGTTATAAAAAGAGGATCCTTATCTTCATGCTCCTCAGTAAAGAAGCAAGTCTGCTATTGCAAATGATCTGTATACAGTGCTCAGGTACCCTAGCATCTCCTACAGCACATAGTCACTATTGCTAAGCATCTTGAGTAGTTAGGGAGTAAATAGCCCTAAAGATTGGCCATAAGGGGAAAAAATGACTGGAATTCTGATGATGGTAGAAATCCCTTTCAATTTATAATTCATGAGAAATTTGCTTTAGAAGAGAATCGATTTTAGAGGGTTTTTTCCCTCCTCATTTCTACTGTCCTTTCTTTTCATTTTTAGTTTCCTGCTGACAACCAATTATTAAATGTAGGATATGTGTGTACCTTGGTGACCTAAGTTGCTAGGGATACATCAAGTGCTTCAGCCCAGAGCAGCCAAGTGAGGTTTGGGGTGTCTTCACAGCTCTTGACTTTTCAACTTCAATTATAAATCTGTTTGGTCAAGTTGTGGTTTGAGCTGTGTGTGGTCCCTGTGACAGGCTTTTGGTAAACAGCTACAGCACAGAAGCTTCTTGGGCTTATTTGTTATCATCTCCACTAAGCTGCTGAGATAACTGCACAGGGAGAGTGATGTAGCAAGTGAAACTGGGTAGAATTTGACAGTGTAGGTTCTTAGGTTCATGATGAGAAATAATGTTTGGCAAATGATTATTGTTGACTTTAAAAAGAAAAGATTTTAAAACTTTGAGGTCTGTCCTCCTTAGTAGCAGCAGAATGTTTTGTTCATATACTTCATTTCTGGGGGGGAAAGTTGCCCCATTCAAAAAACAGTAGGTTATATTTTCCATTCTATATGCATTTCATTATTCGTCTACCTTGTTTCAGTGAACATTAAAATAGACAAAACCCTACAGTCTAAACTTTGCTTTTACTAAATAAGTGAAAACAGTAGTTATGAGTTGAATTCAAGCAGCTTTCAGATAGAAACATTACTTTATTATGGAATAAACACAGCAGAAAAAAAACATCAGACTCCCTAGCACAGCACATGCTTCAATAGGAGTTTCATAAATACGTTGGCCTCAATGTAAATAAGTTATATTTTCCCAGACTTGATAAAGCTTATTAACTCTTTCAGGCCGCTTGCAGCTAGGCACCCAATACACTGCTGGCTTGAGCCTATGTCTTCAAAACTTGTCAGTTTCCTGCCAAAGACTGGTTAGGGACTGGAAAAGGCAAATTTAGAATGTGTGCTGCATTTATTAGGCAAGTATTTATTAAGCATCTGCTCCGGCCAAAGATAGTACTAGGGACTAGAAGTTTACTGAGAAGTAGGACACAGGGTAGCCCCTGCTTTGAAAGAGCTTATAATCTTTTGAAAAGATGGAACACATGCACACAGCTAAGGCAGTTCTTGACAGTGGGCCAGAGTGAATAGTGTGGACTACAGTTACTCTGGAGTAGTACAGGGAAGAGATGTCATCACTGTGGACTCATGCAGCCAGGAAAGGGGCTCAGGGAAAATGGAGCTTGAACTGGACTGAGTAGAACTGGAAGAATTCTGTAAGCACAGGGGGCAGGGATTCATGATGCTGCCCAACTAAGGCAAATAGTTGTTGAAGGTCTCTTACTTGCTAAATGCTAGGGGCAGAATGAAGAATGAGCCAGGCATCATCTGGGCTCTCATGGAGCTTATCCTTTAGTATGAAGACAATTATTTTAATGATTTTTTACTGGCTAACTTATTACAAATGTGCATGTTGTTGTAAATAAGTTGAGAATCCGTTTGAACTGCTTAAATAAAAGGGGATTATATTGGAGGAGTCTATGACTCCAGCCTGCCCCTGGATCCTGTGCCAGGATCTACCAACTGGAAGGTCAAGATCCCAAGATTACTTGTTCCGTCATCTTGGGTTATATAGACACATGTTGCTACTTCTAAGATAGCTCCAACCTTATCTCTTCTCTCCTCTTCCCCATACTAAACACAGACCCAGACACATACACACATGAAAGTTTGTGTGTGTGTGCCTTCCTTTTCTTTTTTCTTTCTTTTTTTTTTTTTGCTTTCACATACTTGTGGCCACATCAACCTCAGCTTTAAATCTATTTTCTAGTTTGAGGAACAAACAGAGATTGGCCAGAATTCCCATGTCCTGATGCTAAAGTGGCCTGGCTTGGGTCAGTTGTCCATTCTGATTCAATCAGCTATGCCTAGTGGGGCAAGTCAAATGGCTTTGAGAAGAGAGCAGAGAAACAATCGTTATTTCAAGAACAGACAGTTGCTGTTGAAAGAAAGAGCAAAAGCCCAAGAAGAGGCTTAATATCTGACCTGAACATGGTGTGTTTGGTAAACAGTAGACAGATTGGTATTACCGAAAACCAGGCTGTCTTTGGGGGGAAGTGGTGAGAATGTAGACTGGACAGATAAGTAGAGTGGGTCTATGTTTTAGGAGATCATTTTAAGTGTGGGAGAGGGAAGTCTTCATGTCTCATTGGTGTTGGGGCACATCTAGCTGGCTCACTTCCAGAGAAACTGTAGAGAAAATTCTTGCCCTTGATAGGGAGTTGTGAAACTGGAGTGTGCATTTTCTAAGATTGCTTCCCAGGATATATAATTCTTTGATTTCGGGCTCCTGCAGATTCCTCTCTGAGGGGAAATTTGGTGGTTTTTTTTCTCCCCATGGGTAGTATGCTGCCCTCTGGGGATAAGGGGATTCCAGAGAGGCAAGGGCACCCCCGGGTCTAGCCTTCTATTTTCTCAGAGCACTGTGATAACATCTTCCTGCAAGAGGACTGTGTCCTTCAAAGGCAGAAATGGAAGAGATTCAGAAATCTCTGACTCCTCCCACTCTAGATGTAATGCAATACATGTATAGAATACACATGCCCCTTATCTTGGCGAAAATTCCAAAAACTAGGATACATTTTTTTTGTATAATGCCTATTGCTTATTTTAGAATATTTAAAGTATTTAATTTTAAAAATTTATAAATTATGCATTTATAAAAATGTAGTATATAAATTAAAATATTTGTTCACTCTTAGGGATGCAGGAAGTATACAAAATTCCTGTAACCCTACCTATTCAAAGATCAACTTGGTGTTTTAAATTTCTTTCCAATATTTTATGCACACATATTATATAAAATAAAATTATAACAATACTGTACATACGGTTTTTTGCTCATTTTTTTCTTAGCAGTATGTAGTGAACATTTCCCCATGTCATTAAATATTCCCAGAGACTATATAGTTGTGGTGGTATATAAAAATATTTACTTATTTGGGGGAATTTAATTGCCATGTTTTTCCTCCTAAATAATGATTCAAATAAATAGCTTTATATGTAAACATTTGACCATATCTGTGTGTTTTCAGTCTTCCAGCTTTCAAAAACTGAAATTACTAAGGAAAATGATGTGAAATTTTAAGGTCTTATAAGCTAGTTTCAAATTGCTTGCTGGAAATAGTGTACCAATTTATACCTCCACCAGCAGCACACAGGAGTGGCTGACTGACCTGGCCTCTTTTCTGGTGCTAATAGCATGGCTTGTATCAGTTTGATAGGTGGAAATCTTCTCCACGATATGGACCATGACATTTTCTTCTTTTATGGTGCTCAGCACCTCTCAGGCACACTATGAGTGTTTGTTGAATAAACCATAGTCAAAGGGGAAGGTAGTAAGATCTATTAAGTTGACATGTGATTTGTTCTAGGTCTGTGGGGAATTCAAGAGGAAATTAATTTAAGCAAGTGTAGGAGGAAGCAGTGGAGAGATGGGATTGAGAAGTGAAGGACTAGTGAGCAATGATGTTGTTAAATACATTGGATCTGAGCATAAGCAAACAGGGCCAGGGAGAGACATTTGTTAAAGATGCAGTGTGGTCTGTTCCATGCAGCACAGCAAGGGTAACCGCAAAGTGGACTGTGGGTTGTTTCAATGTGAAAGTCAGTGGGTTGAACCCTAGAGCCCAGCTGGAGAGGTCTAAGGATCCCAGGGCCTAGGACTCAGTAAGAACTGGATAGGCTGCAAGGGAGATCTGGTTGTAATAATAAAAGTCAGAATTTTACATTCATTTATTAATTCTTTTATCTCTTCATTTGCCCATTCAACAAATATTTTTTGAGTCAGGCCTGCTTTTAGTGGGGATGCAGCTATGAACATAGCATTGGAGCTCCCGTTCGGGTATTTTGTTCAAATGCATTAGGTAACAAAGCTGGTACAAGGTTTGCATTCTGGGACTAAATGAATTATCTTGGCTTTCTACGAGGCTGACTGAATAAGACTCACTCTGCTCTGGCCACACAGGCCTCTTCAGATACAGCAGGCATGCTCCCACCTTCGGGCCTTTGCACTGATTGTTCCTACAGCATGGAATGGGCTTTTCTCACATATCCCTTGGACCAAATTCTTCATCTCATTCCAGTCTTTGCTCATCTCTTACAATGTGAATGACCACTCTATTCAATACCACTACCTACCATCTACCCCCAACTCTGGCACTCCTGGTTCCTCTTATTCTGCTCACATTTTCCTTTTTTCATCAAATTCTACTGTATTTTTTATTACACTACATAGTTGACATTTATTATGGTGATTGCATATTGTCTGTTTCCCCCCACTTCTTCATGAAAGCAAAAATCCTTGTTTGTTTGGGTCATGCTCTATCACTGAAGCCTAAAATAGTGTCTTACACACAGAAGTGGATCATTATATATTTGTGGAGTGAATAACTGATCATGTGATTGACAAGTGACATTGAAGAGGATCTTTGGCTCTTCAGAAGAGCAAGGAAAAACAACTGCTATCTTCTGGACCGTTGGCTGTGGAGCCAAAGTCTAAAGAACCATCTTTCTCTATTTCTTGGGGGCGGGGGTGGGATCAACAGGAGAGAAAGGACAAAATCATTGGGAGATTTTGGGTTTAGAGTGTTCTGGGCAGCTCTGCCATGGTAACAGTAATGGAAACAAGCACCTCAGAGCTCTGTAAGTGAAGGACCTCCTTCCGAAACTGAGACCAGATTTCTGTGACTGTTACTGCTGCTGCTGTTACTACAGCCTGAGTCCTTCCTTGCCTACCTCTGTCTTTGATCAGTGGTCTCAGAAAACATATGCTCACTGCCACTTGTCACTTGTAGGCCATGTCTTGCCTTCAATACTAGGGCAAGAGAGGATTACTGGAAGAGGATCCATTAGGGTAGCCTCTTTGGGAAGAGGTGCAAAGGCTGTAGTATGGGAAACTGGAGGCATGGGAGACATGGGAGGCTTTCTGAACAAGTTTTAGTCTACCCGGGAGCTGTTACTCATCCCCTTTGGGGTGTGGATACTGGGGTGGAGGGGAGAGGCACAGCTGGTTTGTGCTGAGTCATACGCTTGTGTTTGTACTTTGCCTTGCATGGAGGAATCCAAGGTTGCTTCACAATGACTTGGTTAAAATTAGCACTGTCAGAGAGCTCCTTAAGGAGTCTTGTGAAAAGTCTTCCAAAATAAATCAACCTTCCTGTTGGGGTTTAGTCATCCTGCTTGCTTCTTTCTTCAACTGGAAATGATTTTAATAAGAAGGTACGACAAGAAGATCATTGTGGCTGCTGTTTTTGAAAGTATAGGTTGTGATGAGGCCACGTGCTAAGGTGGAAAGGTCCAGATAGTGATAGAGGGTCGAATGGTGGCTGTGCCACTCACCTGCTGTGTGTTCTTGTGTGAGTTCCATAACTTCTCTAAGTGTGCTCTGTTGCATAAGTAAAAAGTTGGGCTAACAACATCTACCTTGCTGAGATGTGTAATTAAGTGGAATAATGTATACGAAGCATAGTTCTTGGCACTTTTAGGCCCCCAACAAATGGGAACAGAAATGATAATGATCACTGCTTTCCATATATCCTTCACATTAACATGTCCCAAACCAACCAACCATCTCTCCCTGTCCTACTGTTTTCATTGAGAAATGCTGCTCCTTGATTTCCTAGTAGCTCTCAGGGAGCCACCATTCATCCAGCCTCCCTGATGGCTCATCTCTTCCTCTTGATTACCACACCCAGTACTCTGGTTCTGCCCTTCACCACTTCATACATAGGCTGTTTTACCCATATTTCTTCTTGACTTTTGCCCTGCTTCAACCACTTGTGAGTTCACTTACTAGAATGGTCCACAGCTCTTGGTTAGGAGATCCCCTATGGTTTCTATCCTGTTATTCTTACTGGGGAGCTTAGATGAGTTATCAGAACAGTATACATAGTGCCGTGTGTTTTTCTAAGGACAGAAGCTTGTTTTCTCAATTCCAAACCCCAAACCTTTGTCACAGGAAAGCACAGAGTAGGTCCTCTGTAAAGACTAGCTAAACTGAAATAGAGAAACTGTGACCAAGGTGTCTTAAGGGTATATTAAACTGTACCTGTCGCTATCAGAAATTACCCTATTTGTTTCTTTATTTGCACATGTGTATGTCCTTGCAGCCTGAATTGTTGTCCATTTTACTCCTGTGTGGTGTCAGACAGGGGTAGACGCCCCAATGGCTCATTATTCCCCAAGTCATGCCTCCAAGAGAGCAAGGAACATGTCTTTCTGATTCAAGTCTATGTCTGTAGCACAGAGCCTAGTGCTTCTGGTGACCATCTTTTCCAAATGTGGGAAAATCCTCCCTGGAAATGAAGCCAACACAGAGAAAAGCAAAGCTGAGGGATGGAGAAGAGAGGCAGAGTTGTGGTGACATTGTTCAAACCCTTAGATTTTGCCATGCCTGAAACCAATATATCCCCTTGGACATCCCATTTGTGAGCCAATAAATTCTCATTGTTGCCAAAGTTAATTTGGGTGGGGTTTCTGCCATCTGTAATCAAAAAGGGGCTGACCAGTAAATCCTCTCTCCAGTACCTCATAAAGCTCCAGGAAAATCAAAAGGAACTTTTCATCAGCAAAAGGTTATAAATTCTAGCATCAAAGTTTCCACATGGTTATCTTTTCCTGTCTTGATCAATTCAGGAGTGCAGAGGTAATGATGCCACAGGAGACAGAATGCCTTGGTAATGGGCTAAAGAGCATCCGAGCTGGTGGTGAGGGTTGCTCCTTTAAATACAAGAGGTGACATTTGAGGTGACACCCAAATGATGAGAAGCAGCCAGACACGTGCTTGTCTAGAGGAAGAGCATTTCAGGAGGAGGAGACAGCAAGTGCAAAGGCCTAGAGACAGGACAGAGCTCAGTGGTGGTTTGAGAATGCTACAAAAGGTCCATGTGACTTGAGTTTTGTGAAGGAGGAGGCAATGGTAGGAGTAGAGTGGTAGCCAAGGGTCATCTGCATTTTTCAGGAGAAGGCGTGACTTGGGGAATGATAAGCAGGCGGGCATCTAGCCCTGTCTGACGTGGGACAGAAGTATAACCGGGAAACCACAAGGGCAGTATAGAAGGCCTGCATTCATTCAATAACATCACAGGGTGGCTTGCCTGACTGGCACTGTGTCACTCAGTGTAGCTGTACAAAATGGTATCTGCAAGGTTATACCAGCTCATCAATTGCTCTACTACCAACCTAGAAAAGTCAGTGATTCATCCTTCTGTTTTGATCATATAGTTAAATATATTCTGTTTGATCCTTTAGTAAGCAAGCAGAGCTGAAAATAAATGGCTCAGGTTTGGGAAATAAATTAACCTCTCACGTTCACCAGGGCTTAAATTAGTGATTTCCTCCTTGTTGCCCTGGATGGGCCAGTAGTATGCCCTATCTTATTGTGAGTACCTTACTCTCAGAATTTTACTCACTTTTCAAATGGCAGTATCATAAATATAAACTCACAACATTAATAAATTGGTGTTATGAAGCTCACCATACTGCAAAAAATGCTGATAATTTAATAGAATATGAATATAATAGATAGAAGGGTGTTTTTCTTTTCAAGTCCTAGGACATTATGCTTGTTCTCTAGCATTCAGAGCATCTCTGAATCATTAATGTGCACATTGTCTGAATAAGGGCACTGCCATTTAGGAAGATTTGGTAAAGCAGTTTAATTCTTGCCAATTCAACAAATATATATGGAGTGTTTGATGTGGATTTGCAGTCTAGAAAGAACACTCTGCTTCTTGTATGAAGAATGAATGGATGGGGCAAAATATGAAGCAGGACATCTTACTAAGAAACATTTCACTTACTCGTAGTACTATGGATAAGTGAAAATATTAGCATGAGCTACGAAATGCGACAGTAAAAATGAGAAGTAGGCAGATATAGATATTTGGGGACTAAACTATCAGGACTTGTTGGCAGCTTAGATGTGGGGAAATAGAGAAGAGTCAAATGTGTGTTTATGGAGTCAACACTGGGTGGATGGGAACATGGTGGTGCTCCTGATAGAAGTGTGAATTCTCGAGGAAATCTAGTTTGGGAAGATGAAGCCTAGTGGACATCCGGAAGGCAAGTCTATAGCTGAGCATCAAGTTAAGTTCTACAAATGCAGCTTTGAGTATCAACCCCCTAAAGATGATTGCTAAAGCCAATGAATGAATGGAAATGAATGGGCTCATCCAGTAGGGGACTGCAGCGAAAGAAGATAATAGGCATCGATTAAGGATTGCAGAGCCCTGTGCCAGCCACCCTGCAGTAACTTACCATGTTCTTTCCTTATGAGTGTGATTAGAACCATTGGGTCCATCTTGATGAAGGGTTCAAGACTTGTGCTATGGAAGAGGGAAAGCTATGAGAATATTCAGACACTGTCACTGGAAGCCTGTTTGGTATCTGGTTGATAGAATAAACATTGCTTCCACTCATGATGTTAGTTAGAAATTCCTAATTTAGGTTCATTTTCTGTGAGGAAATACAGCAATGGAAACATTTTCAGAAATGGGAAGTGATTTCTTGGAGAGATTTATTTGGGGCATAGCCAACAGCAAAATCAGTTATTAACACCTGAACTTTAAACTTATAAGGAACAATGATACAGAGATCTTGAATAGTTTTTGAATCCTATGATGTAGTGGATTGAATTATGTCCCCCCAAAGCTCCCTGAAGCTTGAGTTGTGTCCCCCACGTTTTATGTATTAGAAACTTAGCCCCCACTGTGACTGTTAGAGGGTGGGGAATCCTATTATGGTAATTGAAAGGTGGAGCCTTGAAGAGGTGATTGGATTGTAGGACCATGCCATAGTGAATGGATTAAAAATGGTGGTCAGGGGCGTGGTTCTGAGGGCTTTAAAACAAGAGAGGAGAGTCTCTCTCTCTGCTTCTACTATCTTGCAATTTGAGACCCCTGGGTCACTGTCACCACCACAAGATAGACTTTGGACTTCCCAGACTCAGAAACTATAAGCAGTAAATTTTGTTTTCTTATAAATCACACAGTTCTGAGTATTTTCTTATAAACAACAGAAATGGACTAAGACACATGAGAAGGACATGATTGGACGATTCCTCTAGTTGTTTCATGTATGTAAGTTTTATCTCCCCAATAGATTTTCAGCTCTTTTGAAGCATGGGTTCTACCTCATAATTTTTGGATTACCCTACAGTGCTTAGCACAGTGCAGAACTAGTGTAGCATACACTCATATATCTCTTGTGGAAAAACTACATCACCAACAAGTAGAATTGTGAGGTTAGATAGAAAGATCCTTGAAACACCGTTAAATTTGTTCATATGCCACTGTGCAATCAAGCTGTTCCAGAAATATTGACTCTTCCTATAAATCACAAGACATATTTCTTAGGCTGAGGTAAATAAGACATGTGGAGAAACCACAGCTTCAAGGGCTCTTTACAGCTGGAAGTCAGAAATACGAAGAGAATTGGTAGTGATAGGGGCAGGAAAGGATACATGTAAGACTCACTCTAAGGAACTTAGTAATAGCATTTCTTAAAATACATATCCCATTGACATTGTCACAAAAAGGCAGGGCCACTTTGTAGTTATAATTAATACAATAAAATTAAATAACAAATATGAAAATAACTTGATAAATACTTGAGTTCACACAATAAAATGAAGCCTTTACATACTTAGGAGTTCACACTGCATAACTTCTCCATGGTAGCAGTGATGAGTGGATTAATGTTGTAACCCACGTCCTTTTCTATGACCTCTTAATTCCCTTCAGGAACTTTTGAGACAACATGTCGTGGTCAGTAGAACTTGCTTTTTATGTAAGCAATGCTTTATGGTTTGGTAGATTAATATTAGGTAATTCTTTTTTCTTTTTAGTTGTAATCCTTTTTTTATTGATTATGAATATTCATGAGATACAAAGCTGATTGTCACCCCTCATGCCCGTGATGTGGGGGACAGATTCATACTGGCTGTATACCCATTACCACACATTGCATTTGTATCCCATGTCCCCCATCCAATTATCCCCAAACTCCCTCCGCCTCCACCCTCCCCCCCCCACTCCACTTTGTAGCCCGTAGAATGTTCTCTTCCTCTGCAAGTCCAACACACTAATGTGGTGTTTCTTTCCTTCCTTCTTTCTCTCTTAGCTCCCACTTATGAGTGAGGTCATGCGGTATTTATCCCTCAGTGCTTTGCTTATTTCACTCAACATAAATTTCTCCAAGCTCATCAATGTTATTGCAAATGGGAGTATTTCATTTTTTTTATGGCAGAATAGTATTCCACGATACACACACACACACACACACACACACACACACACACACACACACCATGGCTTCCTTGTCCAATCATCCATCGATGGACATTTAGGTTGGTTCCATGTCTTGGCTATTGTAAACAGAGCTTCAGTGAACATGGGAGTGCA
>NW_007726641.1:405877-478337 GCF_000696425.1 Galeopterus variegatus | reverse complement strand
TGGGTATATACCCAGAAATGGGATTGCTGGATCATATGGAAGATCTATCTGTAGTTGTTTGAGATACCTCCATAATGTTTTCCATTGTGGTTGTACTAATTAACAGTTCCACCAACAGTGTAGGAGTGTTCCCTTCTCCCCACACCCTCGCCAGCATTTGTTGTTTACCGTCTTTTTGATTATAGCTAGTCTAACTGGGGTGAGGTGGAATCTCAATGAGGTTTTAATTTGCATTTCCCTGATGACTAGGGATGGTGAGCATTTTTTCATGTACCTGTTGGCCATTTGTATGCCTTCATTTGAAAAATGTCTATTCAGCTCTTTGCCCATTTTTAATTGGGTTATTTGTTTTTTTTACCGTATAATTGTTTGAGTTCCTTGTATATTATGGATATTAATCCCTTGTCAGATGCATAGTTAGCAAAACTTTTCTCTCACTCTGTAGGTTGTCGTTTAACTCTATTGATTGTTTCCTTTGCTGTGCAGAAGCTTTTTAGTTTGATATAGTCCCATTTGTTTATTTTTCCTTTTACTGCTTGTGCTTTCAGGCTCCTGTTCATAAAGTCTGTGCTCAGACTTAGTTGCTGGAGTGTTTCACCTATATTTTCCCTTAGTAATTTTACATTTTCGGGTCTTATACCTAAGTCTTTAATCCATTTTGAGTTGATTTTAGTGTATGGTGAGAGACACAGAAATACAAAGAATCATTAGAGACTATTATAAACTACTGTATGACAACAAATATGAAAACCTGGAAGATATGGATAATTTTCTAGACACCTACAAACTACCAAGACTGAACCAAGAAGAGATAGAAAACCTGAACAGACCAATAACAAGCAAGGAGACTGAAGCGGTAATTAGCAATCTTCCAACAAAGAAAAGTACGGGTCCAGATGGCTTTACAGCTGAATTCTATCAAACTTTTAAAGAGGAGTTACTACAAGTTCTCTTCAAACTATTCCAAACAATTGAAATAGAAGCTACCCCCCCAAACTCATTCTGTAAGTCCAACATAACTCTGATACCAAAACCAGATAAAGACAGTACAAAAAAAGAAAATTACAGGCCAATATCCTTGATGAACATAGATGCAAACATCCTCAACAAAATGTTAGCAATCAGAATACAGCAGCACATTAAAAAAATTATACAGTATGATCAAGTGGGATTCATCCCAGGGATGCAAGGATGGTTCAACATATGAAAGTAAATAAATGTGACATCACATCAACAAACTCAAGGACAAAAACCATATGATTATCTCAATAGATGCTGAAAAAGCATTTGACAAAATTCAACATCCCTTCACGAAAAAGACTCTCAACAAATTAAGCATAGAAGGAAAATATCTCAACACAGTAAAAGCCATTTATGAAAAGTCCACCACCAGTATCATCCCGAATGGGGAAGAACTGAGGGCCTTTCCCTTAAGAACAGGAACAAGACAAGGATTGCCCACTGTATCCACTACTATTTAACATAGTACTGGAGATACTACCTAGAGCAATCAGACAAGAGAAAAAAATAAAGGGAATCCAGATTGGAAAAAATGAAGTCAAACTGTCTCTATTTGCAGATGACATGATACTATATAGAGAAAAACCTAAAGACTATCAAAAAACGCCTAGAGCTGGTAAATAACTTCAGTAACGGTGCAGGATACAAAATAAATGCCCCCAAATCAGTTGCATTTCTATACTCAAATAATGAATGAACAGAAAGAGAAATCAAGAAAGTAATTCAATTTTCAATTGTCACAAAAAAATAAAGTACCTGGGGTTCACTTTAACCAAGGAGGTGAAAGACCTTTACCATGAGAACTATAAACCACTTCTGAAAGAAATTAAAGACACAAAAAGATGGAAAGATAGTCCATGATGTTGGACTGGAAGGATTAACATTGTGAAAATGTCTATACTACCCAAAGTGATCTTCAGATTTGGTGCAATCCCTGTCAAAATACCAGTGACATTCTTCACTGAAATGGAGAAAACAATCTTACCTTTCATATGGAACAACAAAAGACCCTGAATAGCCAAAGCAATCCTGAGCAAAAAAATAAAGCTGGAGACATAACACTACCTGACTTCAAATTATACTACAAAGGTATTGTAAGCAAAGCAGCATGGTACTGGTATAAAAATAGACAGTCAGACCAGTGGAGTAGAATTGAGAACCCAGAAATCACCGCTCAGGCTTATAGCCATCTGATATTGGAAAAAGGCAACAAAAATGTACATTGGGGAACAGACTGACTCTTCATCAACTGGTGGTGGGAAATCTGTATATCCATATGCAGAATAATATCAGGTAATTCTTGAGTATTTATTATGTGTCTGGCACCATGCTGCAAGTTCTATATAGATTATTTCATTTCATTCTTAAAATAACCTTATGAAGTAGGTTTTATCAATTGTATTTTTATAGATAAGAAAATTGAGGCCCAGAGATGTTAAGTACTTTGAGAACATACAAGAAGTAAGTGGCAGAGCTAGATCTCAAATCCAGAGCTAAATCTAGGATTCATGCTCTAAGAACTAGGCTGTACTGTTTCCATGATATATTAACTACATTAAACATCTGTGTCAGTTCTTTTGTATGCAGTTGACTGAGTTCATGGAGCCTTGCCAAAAAGTGTTGAAACTTTTTTCTATGGAGATGAGATAGAGAGTAGAGAAGAACAAGAGAACTTGGAGCATTGTTCCCAGAAGTTACTCTCACCCCACTCCTCCAGTTCTACCTTTCTCTGTTGTTAAAAGATTAAACAACAGTCACACAACTCTGTGGCATTGTTGATAGCTCATCAGTTATCACAATTTACCTTCTATGTTGTAACATTTTATGGACTTCTGTAAAATTATCTGAAGGATAATATGATTTGATGTTGCTAAAGTGAAGAAAACCACCAAAGGTATACTTGTCTTCATGTAAGAAAAAACCTCCATAGGTTAACTTGAATAAACTTTGGCATGCTTTTTGGGGACATGTCAAATTAATTTCAGCTGAGACTACATAAAAAGGAACAACCTTTATCATCACCATTATCATCATTTTACACCAGCCATTAATCACATTCATAGTATATGCCAGGCATGTTATATCCATTATTTTAATTAATTTTACAATAAGAAATCTGTCTAAGCCAAGGATTATTATGCTGACTTTATAAAAGTGGGAAATGATATTCCAAGAGATTAAGTGACATTTAGCTAGTAAGTGAGAGATCTGTGATTTAAACTAGGTATGCTTGACTTCAAACCTGTTTTTTCTATTACTATTATTATTTGTTATGATCACAAAACAATTTAAACATAACAATATTGGTGCAGAAAATACTATTACTTCCTCTTACATCCTGCCACGATAAAAGTTAACATTTTGCCTACTTCACCTCAAATCTAACCTTTCTCCTTTTTAATTTTTTAAAACCTTTTATTTTGAAATAATTTTGGATTAACAGAAAGTTGCAAAGAAATATACAGGGAAGTTTTGTGCACCCTTTTCCAGCTTCCTCCAATATTAACATCTTTTACAATTGTAGTACAATATCAAAATCATTGGTAAAATTCTTAGAGCTTTTGCAGATTTCACCAGTTATATATGCAGTCATTTGTGTGTGTGTGTGTGTGTATGCATGTCTATGTAGTTTCATCATATGTGTAGTCTTGTGTAATCACCACCACAGTTAACATATTCCTCTATGCACAAGATTCCACTGTTATTCCTTTATAACCACTCTTGTCCTTCTCTCTTTTCCTTAATCCCTAGCAACTAACTTGTCTTTCATCTATATAATTATGTTATTTCACAAATATTAGATAAAAGGAATCATACAGTATGTAACTTTTTGAGATTGACTTTTTTCACTCAGCGTAATTTCCTTGAGGTGCATCCAAGTTGTGTGCTGTGGCATGAATGTACCACAGTTTAACCATTTACCTATTGAAGGACATTTGAGTAACTTTCAGTTTTAAAACCAAGTCATCATTTCTCTGAAATAAATGCCAAGAATACAACTGTGGGGTTGTATGTTAAGTCCATTTTTAACTTTGAAAAGTACTGTCAAACTATTTTTTCTGAGGGGTGGTTGTACCTTTTTTTTCTTTTTCCCTTTTTATTAAAACACAATTGATTGTATGTATCTGGGAGGTACAGCGTTGATTATCAATACCTATGTGCAATATGTGATGCTCAAATCACGATAATTACTATATTTATCATTACACAATGTATTGATTTATTTTGTTAATTAATATTTTTAAGATTATATGTGAGAAAGCCACTGGGGCTTTCTCTTCATTGAAATTCCTATTCATATCCTTTGCCTACTTTTTTCTAATGAACTTCTTGGCCCCCTAGTGTTTCCAAGATGTTGATTCAGTGGGTGTTGGGTGGGGCCCCTTTTTTACTGACTTGTTGGAGTTCTTTATTTATTGTTACTACTAATCTTTTCCTTTTTTTGTCAAATATACTACAAATGTTGTCTAGCATGTCACCTATTGACTTGCTTTATTCAAGGTGTCTTTTTTACATGCACATTTTAAGTTTTAATGTAGTCATATTTATTAATCATTTCCTTTATGGTTGATGGTTTCTGTAGTCTTGTATAAGAAATCCTTTTGCACCTTTTTCACAGGTAATCCCCTAGAGTCAGTCTCTTAGCTCTTAATTTATACATAGTACTAATACTTAAAGCACCTTACACGTTAGAAACAGTACATTGGAAGCGGTAAGGGAAATTTCATAGACAGAATACTCTGATGACAACAAATGATGATTTTTCAGCCCATCTCAATTGATTGTGCTATCTGCCAGTCTGTCATCCACTTCTGGTCATCCTTCAAGAATCAAATATCAACTCCTCTGGGATGTCTTCCTTGACATTTCCCAAGACTTGTTCTGAGCTCCTCCTTTATGTTTAAACATCACCCTGTGCTATCCTCATTATAACACTTCTCACAATGCACATGTTTGCTTGCCCATGTTCCCCCACTCTACTGGAGGCTCCATGAGAGAAGAGACTGTGCCTGTTTAACAGTTGTATCCCTCAGCACAGTGCCTAATCCACAGTAAGTGATCAGTGCCCCTTTATTGAATGTGGGGATGAGGGAGATGCAGTTATAATAAACAGACATAAGACCTCACTAAGCACCGCAGTTTAGTTCAAAGGCAAACTCTCTCATGATCCATGAGAGATCATGGAAGAAGCAGGACTGGCCAGAGATCTGTAAGCCAAGCTGCTCAGACTAGAGAATAGGGTCTGGCAGCTCAAGGCAGTGGGGGGCCTTGGTAGTGGAAGGGGTTGGTTAAGCATGAGAAAGTGAAGGAAAGCTAAAGTCCACTTCCCAAAGAGAGCATGCATGAATGAGAAGCCTTACTGTCAAGAGCCAAGAGCTACATGAAAATAATACTAAAGCACAAGAAAACAGTCATATTTTTTTGTCCTCTATTTTAGGAAGCAGAGAAGTGTATCAATTGTTTTGGAAAGGTTTTGACCCAAACTGCTTAAACTATCTGAGGGTATGGTTCTCATCCCCCATCGTAGACAGACACAAGTTCTTTTTAACTGAGATGGTCCAGACTTTATAAAATTCCAGGCAGCTCCTTATTTCAGGTAAAGTAATCATGTACATTCCTTTCAGATTCATCATAACTCAGGATAATTGTTTTGATGGTTAGTGAGAAGAACATAGTGCCTCCTTTCTGGTCATTTCCTGCTGCTCCTGGACATTGACTTTTATCATGAAGTAAAAAGCCCATTCTTAATTAGAAAGCTGAAAGCCTAATCTTATGTCATGGTAACCTGTGGGATCTGAAATACTCCCAGATGCTGCCTGTAACAAAATAAGTCATACCAAGTCAACTTAAAAGTTATTAAAAAAAAAAAAAGAAGAAGGAAAATAAGGAGCAAACTACAGTACATGAAAGCATGAGACATGGTCAGCACACTTCCATACTCTTTGGTGAACTTGAATTAATTGTCCAGAAGTGAACTATCATTTAGGATGTGTTGTAAATGATGGGAAAATAAATTACCTTGGGTGAGATGTGCTGCTTCAAAAAGTCTAGTGAAGTGTGGATGTCTTAGTCAGCTGGGGCTGCTGTAACAAAATATCATAGACTGAGTGGCTCAAATAACAGACATTTATTTCTCAGAGTTCTGGATGCTGGAAGTCTAAGATCAGGGTGCTAGCATGGTCGGGTTCTGGTGAGAGCCCTCTTCCTAGTTGCAGATGGCCACTTTCCTGTTGTACTGTCACATGGCACACAAAGGAAGCTGTGGTGTCTCTTCCTCTTCTTAAAAGACCACTAATCCTATTAAGGAATCCCCACCCTTATGACCTCATTTATCACTAGTTACCTCCCAAAAGCCCCACCTCCTAATACCATCTCCTTGGGGGTTAGGGTTTTAACATTTGAATTTTGGAATGGGCACAAACATTCAGTTCATAACAGTGGGGGAGGTCCAAGCTAAAAGTGCATTTACCTAAGTTTTAGGCTGATTTGTTATTCGATATAATGCTGCATCTTTTTCTTTATTTCTTGTTACTTTTGCATAATTAATAGCGTCATTTGAAGCCACTACACAGCTATAGTCAGGGTCAGCTTAAAAAATAAAACTGTTGCATTTGACCCTGTCTTGCTGTTCCCCTCATTCTCTCTCTCCCCTTCACTCTTGCTCCCCACTTTTTGTTTTTGTTTTGTTTGGGTAATTTAGAGGCAATCTGGTTTAGTAAAAAGAGTTTTGGTGCAGAAACCAGGACATCTTAGTTGTGTTCAAGACTGTACCACTAACTCACTGTGTGGACTTTGGCAAATTCCTTTTCCTTTGTAGAAATCAGTGTTCCCATCTTTACAAAGAGAGGTTTGGACATCTTGATCCTAAAGTTCTTTCTGCTTCTGCTCATATTGGTCTCAGCAAAATAGGGTCACTACTCAATTGGATATTGATGTGATGCCTGAACAGTAAGCAGAATGTGATCATTCTCCTAACTGAAGCAGCTTGTTAAAAGCATTTGATTTGTCAGAAAAGAGTTAATTTGTTCTGCCTGCTTCATATTAATATTTCTCTTAATTATATCTTTGTCAACATCAGAAACAGGAATTTATAATCAATGTGAAGCACTGAAAGCTGTCTTTTCTTCTCTGACTCATTGCTGTCTCCTTCTGATGGTGGTTTATCAGAATGAAGAATTTTTCTTTTCCCTGCAGGCTCTCCTACATTATGAAGCATGCTTCTTCCATGATCTAGTTTAACCAGATCAGGGATTACAAATTGCTTCATTTCACTTGTCAGCTCCAGTCAATTAGTGAAAGATACCAGGAGTCTGTGTTCAGAAGCATTGTAAAAACTGTCTGGCCACTATGGACTCAGAAGTGTTAGAGTGGCCCATAAGTCAGGAATTTGCCTTTCCTGACCGGGATAGTGAGATTTACAAGTCTTCTCCTGCTGTCTTAAAATCGACTCGATGGGGATCATGGAGCAGAGCAGATGTTGCTCTATGATCAATAGGACTCCCAAAGCTCTGGAGGCGCCTTTGTGTAACACCAGAAGGACCAATTGAGGAAAATTACTCAAACATTACAGGACTGCTTGCTGTTCACACCCTGCAACTTCTTATGATCCAGGACAAAGATGTATTTGTAGAAGTATTTGCTATAAAATGGGTAAGGAGTAGGGCCGGCCCGGTGGCGCACTGGAGAGTGCGTGGTTTGGGAGCGCGGCGGCGCTCCCACCGAGGGTTCGGATCCCATGTGGAGACCGGTTCCCGCTCACTGGCTGAGCGCGGAGCGGGCGCAACACCGAGGGTTGCGATCCCGTTGCCGGTCCCCGGTACGGGCGCGACACTGAGGTTTGTTATCCCGTTACCGGTCAGTAAAAAAGAGACAAAAAGGAAAATGGGTAAGAAGTAAGTGTGATCATTGAAGGTGTTAGGACCAGGAAGAACTTGGAGAAGCCAAGGCATTTCACCATTTAAATTTATCATTTGTTCTATGCATACTACACGCCAGGCATTTGAAAAGGCACTTTATTTCATATCTAATCCTCATGAAAATCCTGTGATGGAAGTGCAGAGAGGTTTAAATAGTTTTCCAAAGTTCACTTGGCAAGACATGAGGATCTTTCCCTCTCTGAAGAGTGTGTACAGAAATTGATAATAATAATGAAGAGAAGACCATACATCCATCAGCTTTTGAGCCATTGGGGATTTGGGATTCCTTCTGACAATGGATGATGACAAGACACAGGCTCCTATTGAAGCTTTAGTGGGCTGATAGATAACACCCCTTCATTACCCATCTAGGTCCTGAACAAAATGAGACACAATAGTGGGGTAGACAGAGATGAGAGTATCACCTCAGCTTCTAATAAAGTTGTTTGGAGATCATGGCTTAGGTCTGTGGCCAAGCAAATAAGAATACATGTTCTTTGAAGTAAGCAGATTCCAAGAGAGAGAAAGGAGCTGAGCTGAGCATGCCCAGTTTCTTCTTACAAACTTACTGAGTCTGATGATGATGATAAGGGTCATAAGTCAGCTTCTCCCTGAAGTAGACCCTGAGACAAGATTTGAGTTCAGGTGGTTTATTTGGGGGGTGATTCCAGGAAGCACCATGAATGGAGTAGGGAAATGAGACAGGGAAGAAAGGAATATAAGCCAAAACAGAGTACATCAGTGAGAAGATTATGACTGTGGGCAACTGGGACTCAGTCATCCTGGAGACCCTAGGAGTTGTGTAGAACACACCTCAGAA
Source organism: Galeopterus variegatus (assembly GCF_000696425.1). Classification (NCBI taxonomy): domain Eukaryota; kingdom Metazoa; phylum Chordata; class Mammalia; order Dermoptera; family Cynocephalidae; genus Galeopterus; species Galeopterus variegatus. The sequence goes on along the minus strand of NW_007726641.1, from coordinate 469,580 downwards.
TTGAAAAAACTGGAGTAGTTCTTCACTAACTCTTATCAGTCAATGGTTAAGGACTACTCCTGGGAATGTCAACTCCTGGGCAATTACTAACTCTCCAGCTTACCCCATGCCCAAGTTGAGCAAGCTCGTAGGGCCAGAGAATGCACTCTGTCAGTCAGAAATTGCAGATACTTGCAGTAGACAGCTGTTCATGTGCACAGGAGTGGGCAATGTCAAGGGGTGGTGTATACGTAGTGCAGCATTTGCTGTGGAACCTGAAACCACCTGGTGGATTTTCTGAGATTGAGTCTTTCCTTAGAGTTTTCCCACTACTTCCTTTTTTTTCCACCAGGAATTCTCACCAGGACTCTGCCAACATAAGCATGATAATCTCTTTTGGTCCAAATAAAACAGATTGTTTTTCCTTTCTTTCTTTTATTTTTCTGTTTGTCCAAGTGAAGCTCAGAAATGATAGTGAGGTTTTGGCTTTACAAAAGCTTTGTAAACCATTTGTGGGTTTGGAAGCTGTCAACATGCTGTCAGGCAGATTGGATCTAAGGAAAAGGCAGAGATAAATGTACCCTGTGCCACAGATATTCCAGCCCTGCTGTCTGGGGAAAATGAGAATGAAGGCAGCAGGTGGGGCTAGGCTTTTCATCTTCTGGGAATGGGAGAAGGAACACTGGCTAGACTACAGTATGGAGTAGTTATGAATACAGTGTGGGGTAGTTATAAAATAATGGTGGAAGGATTCATGGAAACTGGATGGGGCTGACAGGACTATACTGGTATTTGTGTGAAAGGGAATGGCCACTCTGGGTGGAACCATCTGGTCCAGTGCCCTTTTGCCTGGACCTCAATGCTTACTTGGCAATGAGCTGCCTGCCGTCCTGGGGAGCAGTCGCTCCTCTCAGGAGGAGCCGGAAGAGCAGGATCTCTGAGAGGTCTGATGATTGATTTGTGATTAGTGAATGAAGTTTGTTAAAGGCACATGAAAACTTTCCATGGCTTTTTGTATTTTCTTTATTTTTATGGCCTGGAAGGGAGGAATTATCTCAGTGGTGGCCTTGCTCTCATTAATGAGGCATTAACTCACCTGGTTGAAGCCCAATACAAATAATGCTAACAGGATAGCAGTGCGAACCTTCCCTCAAGATTGGTCTGGATTTAATCCTGGGGTGGGGACATGCTGTTTCCCTTAAGTTATTTCTTTTTGGAGTCTTATCTTTGCATCAGACACCAAAAACAAGCAGCTGGATTCTTCCAATCATTAAGAACTGACAAAACTGATCAAATCATATTATTATAATAAAGGCTGATTTTAAAATGCTCCTTGTTGACCTGGTAGTTGTGGGGGTTTTTTTTGTTTTTTTCATTTTTTCCCTCCTTACTGTCTTGTTTATTGTTGTAATTCTGGGTAATTTAATTCATCAGGTTTTCACAAGTCTAATTAGGGCTTCTAAATTGTAGAGGCTTTTTCTGCTCAGGTGCGGAAGACAATCTTAACAAGGTCCTGCCCTTAATAGGGGAATGATGCTGTCTGGTTGCAAATAGGTTTGAGATGTAAGGAAACTGTGTTCACAGTTTATTGCTGTGAAATCATATCCTGGGTTTGAATGAGCTGTCTTTGCTAGGGGCCTGTTTTCTCTTCATACCAGGACAACACAAGACTGAAAAGCTGGCTCTGAGGAACTGTCAGAGCCAAACATTGGGTGCAACCAGAGGAAGGGTCAGGATGCTGTCTTCCAGAGACCTGTTCAGGGATCTTTAAGGATTTCACTTTCCCTGGATGCAGCCTGAGAACTATTCACACCCTTCCCCAACCCCAGCTGCCATTCTGAACGGGGACTTCAGGGCAATACCTGGGAGTGAGACTGCAGTTACATAAACCCTTGGCCTTAAACATAGCTACAAAATAGAATCTCTTGGGAGCCTGTTAAAATGTAGATTCATAGCAGTGTTTCCAAGATGTTGATTCAGTGGGTGTTGGGTGGGGCTTGGGAATCTATGTTCATTAACCTGCTCCTTGGGTTGCCCAATTTTGGTCCACTTGTGTTAATCCCTTACTCTAAATTGATTAAATAATGGTATGCTTATAGAGGAAGTTTCTAACTCTAATTCAGTTAAATTTTTCTTTCTTTCCTTTGTATGGACAACTGGCTTGTTGATTAATATGGCTTCAGAGCCCAAGTCTCTGAAGTCAGTGTTGTATTCTCAGATCTGACACTGATTTGAAGGGTGACCTTTAACATCTCTATAGTTGAGTCTTTCCCTGTCTCCTATACCTTACCACTCTTGTTTAGCATACTAAATGCAAAAGGAGAATGATTGTGAAAAGTTCAAAATGTGAATTGCCATGGAAACATTATGGTGTCAGTAGAAATGTATACCCAGCAGATGAAGGGGAAGACAAATTAGGGGGATGGAAGTATCCATTCGTCAACCTTGGATTACTCAATCTCTGCTTGTCATCTTAAATAGAATGATTTAAAAGGAATTACACATTTTGGTTAGAATTTGTCTGTGTTAGTATTTTTTATGTCAACCCCAAACATTGTAATAAAACTTGCCATGCTACTTCTCCTGGGTTACATGCAAAGACCAGTCTCCAAGAGTGCAGGGAGATGTTTGCTCAGGGACTTAGGGCATCACTCCCTTTATTCTTTTTTCAAGAAAACTAGAAGGAGTTGTTCTGTCAGAATGTGTGTTGGGCATTTATATGTCCACTTAAGTCAAGGATTCATTTCTGAGTAACTTCTGGGACAGGGAGTCATTTTGGGTGTCTCAGAACATATAGATGTGAGGAATCATTGCTTTGACAAGTTCACAGTCAGGGTTGTGAAGTTTGGGGTAGGGATAAATTATTAGTTGCCTATGATACAAGGTAAAATATTTGCCAAAGAGATTCAGAGTAGTGAAGGTCCCCACATGTTGGGAGAATGAGCAAATACTTCATAATGGGAAATGAGGTTTGAGATAGACTTTGAAAGACACATAGGATTTGACCAGACACAGACATTCCCACTATAGAAACAGTTGGAAAAATAGCCTGGCAGTGGCTACAGGCAAGGTACGTGTGAGAAATTGTCTTCAAAATCTACTGAAAGACTTTCAGATTATCCCAAAAAAGGAGTAATTTCTCCTTTCTTGACATAAGTTGGGGGCTCGTTTTACTATTTAGACATTGATGGAGTTTGGTTGTATTGTCTTCCCAGAACTCATGTGGAAATCTCATCCCCAGTGTGACAGTTTGGGTCATGGGGGCGGATCCCTCATGAACAGATTAATGCTCTCCCTAGGTGGGGGGAGTAATGAAAGAGTTCTCGCTCTATTAGTTCCCATGAGAGCTGGTTGCTTAAAAACCCTGGCACCTCCTCTCTCGCTCTCTCTTGCTTCCTCTCGCCATGTGATCTGCCTGTACCCACCAGCTGCCTGCCACTTCCTGCCATGAGTAGAAGCAACGTGAGGCCCATGCCAGATGCAGCTGTCCCAGAATCGTAAGCCAAATAAACCTCTGTTCTTTATAAATTACCCAGTCTCAGGTATTTCTGTTATAGCAACACAAAACAGACTAATACAGTCATCCAAGGATTTGTTAGGTCTCAAGGCATCCTAACACCTCCCTTGTATATTAAAAAAAGCCTGGGATGCTGGGGCTTATGAGCAATGGGAGTGAATAAATGACAGGAGCTCTGCAGGCGTGGGGAGCCAGTTGTGGGATACTAGTAAGGATCCATCACTAGATCATGTTGCTGAAACACAAAGACCAAGAGGTTCAGGAAAGCCAAACCACCTGCTTACCTCACAGTATAAATGAAAAAGCATGGGCTTTGGAATCAGATCGACCTGGATTTCAGTCCTGGCTCTTGCCACTAGTGTTACTCTAGGCACATGATTAAATCATTAAATATAATGTGTTGTAGTATAGCTGGTACAGCTGGTACATTGTACATGTTCAATAGATTAATTGCCTGGGTCATGTGTGTAGAGGCCAAGTTTTTGAGAGTGATGGTAGATGCTCATCTGGGTTTCCATAGAGCCAAAGTGCATTTTCCTTGCTGTTTTATAACATATGATGTCTCTTTCAAATCTCAGCTCTTTGCTTGGCTTTAGCCAGAATCAGGATGCCCTCTTTAATATTCCTAATCTAGCAGAAAGACCAGCCCTTCAGAACTTGCAGTGTTTTCCTCTGTTGAGGTTAGACTCATTTGGGGCTTTTGGAAGCTGATGCTCCCATCTTGCTATTCTTTGGCTCCTACTTGAACTTTCTAATTTTGCTGGTTTTGCCCTGTCTGCCTGGGAGCTTGACCACAACCATACCAAGATACCAATGTTGCCTCTAGGCTAAGCTACCTTAATGTCTTCTTAAATGTACTCTGGCCTTTGCATACGTCAGATCTTTCCAGCCAATCTTATGGGCAGCTGTTGGTGGTCAAAAGTGACCAGACTGATAATGACTGAGGGCCTTGGAAACCAGCTTGGGGCCAGCCTGAGTGTTTGTTGACCTTGAGCTGAACTCCTGAACCCTGAAGACTCCTGACAGATTATTCCCTTCAGGCAAAGGCAGGAGGGCCTGTGGTTCATAGCTTGATCTTGTCTCTACACACTCCCAATAAGCTGGTGGTCCAGGATAACTTCCTCAGGCCAGCCTAACACTCTTGGCCTGCCTTGAGCTGTCCATAAGGCTTCTGAGCAGCTTCTAGACTCCTTGATAGTTAGTTGATGGTATAAGAGCTCCTAATACAGTAATTTAATTTTGTTTAACACAGTGTTTCCCAGACTCATTAGATCATGATACACTCCCTGCTCATGTGCATATTAATTCACTTACACACCCACCAAATGCCTATCAACATACCCAGATAATATTATCTTATTTGGGTAAAATGTCCTTATTTAATCTTCATAAACATGATGTGAGATAGGTTTACTATCTTCAATTTGTTGATGCAGAAAATTTAATTCAGTGAGCTTCCAGGACTTGTCCAACATCACCTAGCTAGCAAGTTATGGAGTCGCACCCACCAATTGGAAATCTGCTACTCTTTGACCACATTCATTGCATGCATACACCTTGCCATTGGCCCTTGTGATAAAAATGTCATGTTAGCACAAAGTTGAGAAAAAATACCCTTCCATAGGGTGTCCATGCCAATCAGAAGCCAATGCTAACTCCTCAAATCTCAGAGCATGGTTGGGCTCTACTTTGGGACCAAATTGAATTGAGACAATAAAACAAAGTCCGGAAGCCTCCACTTGTATCTCACTCAGTCTCACACCCAGGAGCTTGCCATGTGGTCTGCTGCCTCTCTCTGGGTTTGGGGGAATTCTCAAATGGGAGGAGCACAGATCCTGCATAATTACCACCTGCACCATTGGGGAACTCTGTCAGTTTCTTCCACACCCACTCCCAAGCCTCCCACTCCAGGTGAGAGCAGTGGTAGAGGTTTTTGCAGTGCCGATCATTGTTTCCATGCTCTGGGGACCAGGGAAACAGCACAACCACAAAATTATTCTTTCCCAAAAATTTGATGTTCCTAAATCACAGAGGAAAACTTGCATAGAAACAACTAGAAGCTCGGTAACCCCCAGGAAAGCTAGCTGCCCACAGTTTGCTTCAGTCAAATCCACTTAACATGGGTGAACAGACATGGGTTCAAATTCTGGTATCTAGCTGTGTGCTTCGCAGCACCTCGTTTTCCTCATTCATAAAATGAGGACAATAATGCAAATACTTGTTCCTGTTTCATAGTGTAGTTATAAGGATTAAATGAAATAATCAGTATACTGTGTTCTGTGTGTCTGATGAACACTCCAAGACAGAATGTTAAATAAATTCCTTCAGCTGAAGGCAGATGTTATGAACAGTTTGTTATTAATCCCACACTTGGGCAGCAATAGTACTTCAAGAGCCAATGTCAGGCTGTGACTCACAAGCAGATGCAGAATAATAGCAGTACCTGCGAGCTCTCAGACTGCAAATCGGAACCCTGCAGAAAGGATTAGCTCCAGCAGTACATGGCAGCTCTGGTCATGGCGACTTGAAGTAGTGGTACTATCCCAGCTCTTTAAATTGGCAGTCAAAAAACGAATACAGTAAAAAATGCATTAGCAGCACAGAATGTTAGAACTGAAGGCTCTTCCTCCTTTTATAGATGGGAAAACTAAGGACCTACAAAAGAGACTGTGCCTGACTCCAAAGTGACACAAGTAATAAATGATAAAAAGAAGATTCTAACCGTGATCTCTCATCTTACATGATGTCATTGTTCTGATTTGACATGCTCACTAGCTAAAATTTGAAAAAATATGGAAAATTATAAAGAAGAAATACAATGCCCATAATTTCACTCCACAGACATATTCACTATTATCATTTTGGCACATTTGGTATGCCAGATAGCAAATATCTTTTTTTCTGTCTTCTCCCTACGCGTTTTCTTTTACTACTTGGAAACATATTAAAACCCAAGTCTTTTGACTTCACACCCAGGGCTTTCTCTAGCATATCAGGCTGCCTTTCTAATCAGCCTGATTTAATAAATAACAATTAGGTTCTAAATTATCAAAACCAATTACAGCTGCCAATAAACCCCCAAACATATATGGCTCGTTAAGAAAACAGGTGTAATTATGAAATCATGAATAAATCCGGTTATCAGGATGGCCTAGATCAGAAAGCCATGCATGATGCTAGATACTCAGGATTCTCAAAAAGCCCAACCCCATCCCTGCCCTCAAAGAGTGTGCTCAGTGGCATGACCTCTCTTTGAAACAGGGCCTCTATGCCTGGCCTCATCCCAGCCCAGAAAGGGAGCAGGAAATGAAAAGGCCACTTGGGATGCTTCCTACAGCACTGTTAATGTCAGGAATGCAATGTCTATGCCGTAGGCATTTTGACTTAGCTTCTGTTCTCTCTCTCAAGGCTGAATTACTAGAACTCCAGCTGCAGCCTGCACTTTAACTCCCCATTCTCTTCCCAATCCACAGTCTTGTTATCAGTCTATTAGGGAGAGGGGAGGGGGAGCTAGCAAAGATGTGGCTAAAGGCGACTGAGGTAGGTCAGACTGCCCTTCCAGTAGATTCTGTCTTAATGAAGGTGATACTATGCAATCCTGTGCACTGGGGAGACAGTAGGAGAACTCCCTTAGTTAAGCAGAGCTAAGAAGTTTCCCCAAGGCTTTTCCTAACAGGGCATCCACGTTTTCTGTGCCTCACTGGCTGGCCACAATTCCTTGGGGAGGCAGGAGCTAACTCTACTGTTCTAGCCAACTTGAATAATAGAAAATAAATGGGCTAGAGAGCCAGGCAGCCTCTTTGTTACACAGCACCTCAGTGAGGCAACCATCTATTTTTAGAAGAAGAAGAAGAAAAAAAAAAAAGGTAGCAGCTTACTCTGTAGGGATCGGCAGGTGGAATAACGATCTGCCAAACTTTAACATTCAAGATTTTTTAGCTGGGCTGCAGATGAGACTTTTTGCCAGCCCTGGTGTGATGCTGTCAGCATAATTGCACATCCCTGGGCAACCAAAACATGAATGCCGGGAAAAGGAGATGTAGGACTCCAAGCCTCACCGAACTGAGGGCTGAGGGAGCATGCTATACCAATCGCCTGAGTGATTACATTTTTAAAAAGGTGGTCTAGTCACCAAGAGTGTTGAAACCTCAGGTCTCTGCTCAGTGTCACACTCAGTGAGGTTTTCCTTGGTATTTTATTTAAAGGAGCCCCTGTCATTGACTCTCCTTCTAGCCTTTATTACTGTTCTTCCACATATCACTCACTCCCTGACGCAACAACTATTATGTTTATTAGTTTTTCTATTGTCTGTCTCACCCACTTGAGCATAAGGTTCAAGAAGACAGGGGCTTGGCAATATTCACTGCTGCATCCCAAGGGCCTAGAACAGTGCCTAGCACATGGTAGGTGCTCAGGAAATATACGTCAAATGAATGAATTAATGAATGAATTGTGTAAATGAATGAACCTTGTATCCGCAAGATAATAAGTACACCAATAAAAATGACAAGAGTGGTTAATATTCATTGAATGCTGCATATTAAATCAATAAATCCTCACAGCAACTCTGCGTGGTACGTACTGCCCATTTTGCACTTAAGGAAAATTAGACCTGGGAGTTAAGTGACTTGCCTCTGTGACCTTGGGGTCAAAACATGAATAAACGGCAGAGCCAGGATTTGATCATGGGCCTGGGTGCAATGATTCCAGACATACCAGATTGAGGATTCACTTGATAGTATTTTGGATTGGTTTTTTTGGAGGGGATTTCTTTCCGTGGTTCCTACCCAACTCTGTAAAACTCTTTCACCAAACTGATCACATGAAGTGGATGTTTTGTGTGTGTCTACTTAACCTGTAACACCCAAGCACTTGTCATTATAAACTCAAACTAGCACAGCAGAATACACCTCGTTGATCTCTGGCACAAAGAGCCCATTGTACATCCTTTGGCTCAGTTGTGGCTTGGTGGTAAAGTCCAGACCAGATAGAGAATGGTAGTTCCTTTTCTTCAAGGTTTAGGAATAAGGATGCCATTCTGACATGCTCTAATGTAGACTTTCCCCTGCTGGTGACATGGCCTAAATAACCCTATTTACCAACTGAAAGTGTTTTACAAAGCCAGAGCATGTTAGGGCTTTCTGGCTACTTTTCTACTCACTTTCTTTCATGAAAGTGCAGTTTTCTTGTACTTCCCTTCCCCAAATAAAATGCAACAAAAATAAATCAGACCACAAAATCACAGGGAGTAAAAGCAGCCCACTGAGCTCTCCAAGGGCAGCATATATTTGTATGTGCATCCTAAAGTTGTCAGGTTCCCTACAGAGGCTCATTTCCTTCTGGGAGCTTCCAGGTGCTGTCAGCTGCCTGGCTGGGGGAGTGCATGGACTCCCATTTTCTTCCTGAGCATAGCTTATCCACACGGCAGCACCTGGTGCAATCCACTAGCAGAGTAGTCACATCATTATCTTGTGTTTATGAAAATTAAAGTCTGGATCGTGTGTTTGTATTATAATTAGCCAGTTAAAGAGTTTTATTATTCCTTTTATAGGAGATCTACATTAGAACAGGAGGGAGACTGTGTATCCATGAAGGATTCAAGGGTCACTGTCTTGTTTCCAAAGAATTGGCAAGCTCCAGCACCATCTACTCCATGGGTTTTGTGCTCAGTCGGCTCTCTGTCCCGAGACTCCAGATCTTAGGGGAATTCTGTGCCGCTTAACCCAATCTGGACGTGGGTTCCTTTTCAGTGTTCAAACCACTACCAGATTTCCTCAGTCATTTTCCTTTCTTTCCTGGATTGGGTCATGATTGTACTTACATGTATTGTGAATTCACTGAGATTTCAAAGTCCTTTTCAATATTTTGTATTGATTTGTAGATAATGAGTAAATCCCTAATAAAAGAAGTGTAGATTCTTGGTTCATGGATTCCTGTCACATTAGAGAAAAGTCTATTTTTTTTACCAAGTTTTACTTTTCAACATATTCTACCAGTTGAAGTTATAAATCGTGAAGGAAGAAAAGTAGCCCATGTGATTTCTCGGAGGGCACGTGTTTCTTTTCCCAGCTGGCTCAGTGGTTCTCCCCACTATTGCATATTAAAATCACTTGGGAAGGCTTCTAATAATTACCAGTGTCCAGGCTCCAGCATAGGCTAAGTACATCAAAATGTCTGAGGGTAAGGCCTAGGGGATTTTACTGTGTACCCAAGAGCCAGAACCACTGAATTATAGAATTTCCAGTGCCCCCCACCCCCAAAGTATTATTGTTCAGCTAATGCTGATTGAGAACCAATGATCTAGAACAGAAGTGTCTTAAGGGCAGGCCCTGTATTAAAATACCTCCGTTTTCCCAGGGCCTAGCAAAGGGCCTGGAATCTGGTAGGTTCTCAACACATGTATGCAGAGGATGATAGATGTTCCAAACAATTCAATCTGCAGCAGTCACCTTGTATCCTTGCCAGAAATACCAGTGCAGTTCCCACCATATTTTATTTAGATCCTCCCCCCAACACACAGAGAAATACTCAATGATATTGTCCTGTCAATTGCAAAGTGCTTCTTTGAGTCTTTATTTGAGCTGCATTTCTGTAACCATACTTAAAGTATCTTGACACAAGCCAGTGTCCTTTTGATCTACTCGTTTTGGGTTTGGCGACTTCTTTAGAAGGAGCAATGATCATGATGAAGTTTGAATTCCACTTCAACCACTCCTTTCTGTTTTAGGGAACAAAGATACAAGTCCCCTGTAAAAATAAGGTACTTTAAGTCGTTGAGAAAAACTCCCATTCTCAGCCTGACCTGCAATGTGGGTGAGAGAGATGGGGAGCCTCCAGGGTGCTGGGTTATGCTGTGTTAAACAGCTGCCGACCTCACTGTGCCAGGAGAAATCACTTCCCTGGACTAGATTGATTGCTTTTTGGCTGATAGAGTATAGTTTTATTGGTCCCTACTCATTTTGCCATTTTAATTTTTTATAGACTTGTCACTTTTCTTGTCTTCTTTTCTATAATAACGTTTTCCAGCAGTATATCAACCTTAAATTTTGACTGTTGGCATATTCAGTAACGGGAATTTGGAGAGCTGGTTTTTATTGATGTCCCAGAAGCTTGTATTCAAGGGACAATCACCAAGCTTGTCCCTTGATGATTGACAATATCTGGTAATTAGTATTTGTCTTTTTCATTTTTAATTATCAAGCTGCGTTTAAACCGTTACAGACTGGAAACTCTTACTGGGGACTAGATCTTCTTTTATCCTTATTCTTTTCCCTATTTTCAGAAACAATAGCAGATTTCAGCTTCTATGAAATTGATCTTCATTTAAGTCTTTTTCTTACTGTAGCAGATGATGTAAAGTTGACTCTTTGTCTAATCTAGTTTTCTAGGTTCAAATATTAATCATGAGGTGCTGCTATTTTCCATATAAAATTTATAACCTTTTTGTCTGTTCTTTTATGATATTTAATTACATGACTTTCATAAACTAAGAGAGTTTAGTCAAATGTGATGATGCGTTCTTTAGAGGCACTTATAAATGATTTTATACTTTTACTTAGGCATTTAGGTGATGCTGCATATAATTTGTGTTTCGCTTTAAATATAGAGGCTATTAGCAAATATATCCAGAATTCCTTAATAGATTTCAAAAAGCCATTGACTGCATAATTGTATTATTGGTATTTAAATATCTCTACCAAGATGTTTCTTATACAGGGTTTTAATCACTATGACTTTTTTATTCCTTCTGTTTTATGTTTCCTACTTATTATCACACTGACAGAAAGATGGGGAAGAAATAAAACTTCAATTTAGATATGCCTCGCCCTCAAAAAAAAAAAAAAAAAGACAAGTAAAAAGTTGATGGAGCAACGATTGGAATTATTAGTTAAAAATGAGATTATGAGAGTATCTGTGCAAAGGAAGAAAAGGTGCAGGGGTGATCAAATCCAGAAAAGGAGGGATGGTTTTCTTCAGAGAACAAGGAGCAGATCAGAGAAAAATAACATTGAATTACTAAAGCCACTGAAACATTCCCTCAGCCTGTTTTTCAGTTAGTGTTTATTTAGATTCACTAGCAACTGCTTTGCTTGCCATTTTTTTCCCTTATACTCCTTTTATTTGGATTCAGTTGCCTTCTATTTGAACTGCAGTGTATCTTTTAGTGAAGTTTTATAAGCAACAAACTCTCTCAGTTTTATTTTGTCTGAAGAGGTTGAAATTTCACTTTTACTCTTTTAATGGTAGATTTGCTATGTAGAGATGTCTTAGTCCCCAGTGACAGCCTCAGCACTTCAAAAACATTACTGTTTGTTGCTGATGAGAAGTCCGTTAATCCGATTGCCTTTCTTTTGTAGGCAAACTTTTGTTTTTCTTTCGTCGCTTGAAATATTTTTGTTTTTTCTTCAAGGTCTTACAGTTTCACTACAATGTGTCTAGGTAAAGATTTGTCTTTATTTTTCCTTCCTGGAGTCTAGTGTATTTCTTAAGTCTAAGGATTCATGTCTCTTTCTTCAGTTCTTGGAAATTATTACTCTTGTATCTCAAAATGTTTTCCTCACACCCATTCTCTCTATTATCTCCTTCTGGAAGTCCTGTTAGACTTTGCTTGGCATTTCTCATTTTGTCTTCCATGTCTACTAACCTTGTTTTCATCATGTCCATCTGTTTACCTCTCTACTGCAGGCTGGGTCTTCTTTTCTCAGAAAGCATCCACTTTACTGAGTCTTTGGATCTGTATGGATTAAAAATAGCAAGGGGTTTTCATCACATAATTTCCATGAATCCTGACACCTTCTAGCAAACTGGATATGTAACTGGAGCAAGGAATGCAGTTGTAATATCACCATCAGTAATGTCAATGAATGTCAAACAAATGAATGAATGAATCCATCTCCTTATGTACCAGGGCTTGTGTCAGGTGCTGGGTACACAGTAACATGACAAACCCAGTTCCTGACCTCATGGGGCTTACATTTTGGACCAGAAACCATCGCCTTAATTTGTAATTGTTAAGTTACCTGTACAAGATACAGTGAAGGCCAGAGGAAGGAGTGTGAGTCATGGAAATATTTGCAGAGGCACAATGCTTGTAGTACTGAGTTTCATAAGATCAGTGACAGTTTGCCAGGAAGATAAGGCATGGAAAAGAGAAATGAAACAGTGTGTATCCAAAGGCTCAGAGGTGGACGAGAGCATAGGACATCTGGGAATGGGCAAATCGATGGCTTACAACAAAGGGAATGCTATGGACGTCAAGGGAATATGTAATCCTTCACCCTGGCCCCTTACACTGGCAGCTGTGCCCTTGGCATACTGAGCTCTCCATTCTCCTGTGCAAGTGTCCTGGTGATGTAGTAGAGAGAGAGGTGCAGGATGGCCACTGGGCTTAGGGCCTATATCCAAACTACCAAACTTGGGTAAGGTTCCAGCAAACAACCCAACACTCTACATCATATTTTACTCAATGCATATCATACTACATGCCAAATACTGACACTGGGGAGGAAAGAGGAGTCACCACCTTAAAAAAGAATAAAGCTGGAGGCATAACACTACCTGACTTCAAATCATACTATAATGCTATAATAACCAAAACAGCATACTACTGGCATAAAAATAAATACTTGGACCAATAGAACAGAATAGAGAACCCAGAAATCAACCCACAGACTTATAGCCAACTGATCTTTGACAAAGGCAATGAGAACATACACTGGGGAAAAGACTGCCTCTTTAATAAATGGTGCTGGGAAAATTGGACATCCTTATGCAAAAGAATGAAACTAGACCTGTATCTCTCACCACATACCAAAGTCAACTCAGAATGGATTAAAGACTTAAATATAAGACCTGAAACTATACAACTACTAAAGGAAAACATAGGGGAAACACTTCAGGAAATAGGACTGGGCAAAGACTTAGTGTATGACTAAGACCCCAAAAGCACAAATAACAAAAGAAAAAATAAATAAATGGGATTATATCAAACTAAAAAGCATCTACACAGCAAAGGAAATAATCGATACAGTGAAAAGACAGCCTACAGAATGGGAGAAAATATTTGCAAATTATACATCTGACAAAGGATTAATATCCAGAATATGCAAAGAACTCAAATAACTACATAGTAAAAAAACAAATAATCCGATTAAAGAAATGGGCAAAGGAGCTGGACAGACATTTTTCAAAGGAAGACATACAAATGGCCAACAGTATGTGAAAAAATGATTTACATCACTAATCATCAGGGAAATGCAAACCAAACCACATTGAAATATCACCTGACCCTAGTCAGACTGGTTGTTACTAAAAAAACTGAGAATAGCAAATGCTGACGAGGATGTGGAGAAAAGGGAACTCTTAAAGGAAACAATCAACAAAGTGAAAAGACAACCTAAGGAATGGGATAAAATATTTGCAAACTATACATCTGACAAGGGATTAATATCAGAATTTATAAGGAACTCAAACAACTTAGTAAAAAAACCAAATAACTCAATTAAAAAATGGGCAAAGTATCTGAACAGACATTTTTTGAAGGAAGACATACAAATGGCCAACTGGTACTTAAAAAAAATGCTCAACATATTAATCATTGAAGATATAGAAATGCAAACCAAACCACATTGAAATATCACCTGACCCTAGTCAGACTGGTTGTTACTAAAAAAACTGAGAATAGCAAATGCTGACGAGGATGTGGAGAAAAGGGAACTCTTCTACCCTGTTGGTGAGACTGTAAATTAGTACAGCCACTATGGAAAACAGTATGGAGGTTTCTCAAACAACTACATATAGATCTACCATATGATCCAGCAGTTCCACTTCTGGGTTTATAGCCAAAGGAATGGAAATTATCATGTCGAAGGGATACCTGCACTCCCACATTCATGCAGCTCTATTTACAATAGCCAAGATATGAAACCAACCTAAATGTCCTTCGACGGATGACTGCATAAGGAAAATGTGGTATATATACACAGTGGAATACTACTCAGCCATGAAAAAGAACGAGATTCTGCCATTTGCAGCAACATGGATGAGTTTGGAGAACATTATGTTAAGGGAAATAAGCCAGGCACAGAGGGAAAGATACCACATGTCCTCATTCATAAGTGGGAACTAAGAGAGAAAGAAGGAAGGATGAGCTTGGCAAAAATTATGTTAAGTGAAATAAGCCTGGCACAGAGGGCAAATACCGCATGTCCTCACTCATAAGTGGGAGCTAAGAGAGAAAGAAGGAAGAAAAGAAAAACCACAGTGGTGGTGGGTTGGACTTGCAGAGGGAGAGAACAGAACTAGGGTTGTGGGAGGTGGAGTCTGGAGAGAGGTTGGGTGGGGGACATGGGGAATAATTGCAATTTGAGGAGTTGGGCATACTGATAGCACTGATTTACTCAACACATCTTGGGCACAGGTGCTGGCGATCAACTCTGTACTCCGTGAATATGTATAATCAATAAAACCTAATAATAATAATTAAAAAGGAAAGTGAGATGGCAGATTTGATATAATATCAAAGTTCCTTACCACAAAATGGTTATTAATTAACATGAGACAAAAGTAGGGGAAAAGTGATTTTACGTTACAAAATCAAATGATCAAAGTTAACATCACCAGTAATGGGACAAATTAACATCATGTGTCACTTAATAGGAGGCAATAAAGAAAACACAACATCAGTTCTGTGATATTCCAGCCAGAACAGCATTGCATGGGTCTATTCATGAAGAAACATGGGACATCCAATTTGAGGAGCATTCTACAAAACTACTAACCTGAAATCTTCAGAAATATCAAAGTGATAAAATTCAGGGAAAGATTGAGGAACAGTTTCATATTGAAGACGTCTGGCATTACACGACAACTGGATATGATGTATGATCTGAGATTGGTTCCTTTAGCTATAAAGTCTATTTGGGATAACTGCTGATACTTAAATGAAGTCTTTAAATAAAAGTGTACGGGAGGTCTTTGGAAAAAAAAAAACCAAAGAGACTCAGAATAAACATGTAAACCAGCATAGAGCTAATGTCAGAGAGTCATAGATGTTCTAAAGCAATTATAGCGGGGTGAGCAAAGAGTAACTGAGGAACACTTTAACTAGAGTGGTCTGGGTCTTATGAGTGAAACCTTAAGGATGAAAAGTGGCTAGCCTAGCCAAAATTAAGAGTGAATGAGTGTTTGAGGCCTAGGGCAGAGAAATTGCAAAGCCTCTAAGGCAGGAACGAGTTGATTATGTGCAAAAGACAGAAAAGAGTAATGAACTAGGGAGAGTGTCAGGAGATGAGGCCAGGGAGGTATGTGGGGGCCACATCCTGTAAGGCTATGCTAAGGGGTGTGGATTTTCTTCTAAGTAACATGAGAAGCCTTGGACTGTGTGAAGCAGAAAGAGACAACACAGGTTTCAGTTTCTGAAGGGCTGCTCTGGAGCTTATGTGACTAATTGGATGGAATTAAACAAAAATGCAAGTGGGGAGATAAATGAGGAACCTGCTGGAGGAGTCCCGCAGAGAAGTAGGGGTAGCTCAGACTACGGCGGTGGCAGTGAGGATGGTGAGAGTCATTGGGTTTGGGGGACCTATTTTAGTTGTAGAACCCACAGGACCTGCTGATGGATTGGAATCGAGGGTGTGGGAAAGAGAGAAACCCGGATTTTGTACCGTGTTACTGGGTGGTGCCTTTTATCGAGATGGGGCAGATTGAGAGAAGGAACAGGGGTTAGGGGATGAGTATCAAAAGTTGCAGTTTTGATGTGCCAAGAGATAGAGGATGAGAATGGAATAGTGCAGCAGGATGGGTTGTTAAGGACTTTGGACATGATCCTGTGCGGAACCCTGAGTTAGTGGAGGTTTGTACTGTAGTTAGTAATATGGTCAACTTGTGGAACTTAGAATGCCGCTGAGCAGCTAGTGGGAGCCCAAAGTGTTGGCCAACGTATGGTAAAAATGATTTCAATTCACTTCGCATTTTTAATGATTAAAAAGAACCTGGTTGACTTCTCAGGCCTGCTGATAGGACATATAGTCATTAACAACTTTAATTGTTATTCTTTTTCTCTTCTCCCAGTTTCCCTCTCTAAAACTCAGCCTTTTCCATGACCAGAGGCTCAAGGCACATGCACATACGCTTACACACATGTGGACTCTGATACGTTGATACGCACACATCACTGTGCAATTTCCAATTTTCTAACTGAAAGGGAGTGACCTCACTTAGGGAGCTGGCCTAGCTCGCTGCTTCATGCTTCTAAATTGCAGGCAACTTCCTGGAGGAAATGGGAGTTAGTTACTCATTTATCAATTACGTGCAGAAAAGCTAAAAATAGGTTTTTACAGGTAAGTATACTGCAATGAAGTTTCTTCAGTGGAGAAATGCAAGGCTGAGGATGGCCAAGTCATTCTTGTCTTGGCCCATCACAATATATAGTTTTGAAACTCTTTTCTAACTCTGGCTGCTTTCTGGTTTGAGATCCAGAGCCTTCTCTCGGCATGTATCACTTGAGCCAAGCAGCCTATTTTTCATGGAACCTCACCAAGCTTTTCTAGAATGGCAACTTTGGCAACCATTCCCCCCCCCAAAATGGAGAGAATTGTGCTGATGTGACCATCATTTTGTGCTCAGAAAGGGCTGAAAAAGTGACCTTCCCCAGTCTGGAAAACTGCTCTGTGGGCTGTGAGTGCAGGGAAAAGCCTGGGCAGGGTGCTCTGCTGCACATGGCAGGGGGCATTGTAATCAGCTTAAAATGATGTTGAAAGTTGTATTGAAATACAGCCTTCTTTTTCCCTATGTTTCCCCTACTCACACATATCAACCTCAGCCTACAGCCAGTAAGTGTCAATTTCTGCAAGTTCTGATACCACCCCCCACAATAAACAAGCTCCCCCCCCATATAAGCCCTTCCAATATGCAAGCCACAAAAACAACCAACTTAGGCTTGAATGACTAAGTAAAGGCTAGAAAACCTGGGAGTGTACAAAAGAGAGCAATGAATCTGGGTTCTAACTCAGTGCACCTTATTGCTGGAATCATGATGGAGCAGGGAAAGAAAGCCAATTCCACCAGCATGAGAGTAAATGCCAGAAAGGTCTTTCCTCAGTGAGAGGAACTGTTCCAACAATTTTAATGTGATGGTGTCCTTTCAAGCCTTTGCGTGGGCCTAAGAGAAAGAATAGGAGCAAAGTCATGGAGGGAACAGTAAATCACCAAGCAGCTTTTCTCAATTATTTCTCTCTCAAACTGACAATTGAATACTGAAGGCAGATGACGCAGATCCTCTCCTTTCCATCTCTAAAATTGCTCTGATATTTTATGAAGATGTTAAAAGAAATGATTCTCTTTTTGATTCTCTGCCTCTCACAAACCTCCCCATCCCCAACAAACTTAGGGCATGTAATCATCTCTTATTATTCTTTGAAGCTTCTATTAAAAAAAAAAGTAATGAATGCTTTAAAATAGTAAGAGGACACAAGAAAAGGGGAATCTAGTCATGCTGACCGAAGGTGAAATAATCCCATGTGTTTCTTTCTCAAAGAACTAAGGCATAAAGTGGGTGCTGGGCCCTTCAGGGTCCTTGCTTACACTTAAATGCCTGCCTCAATGACCGAGTAGAAGGAAATGTAACGAAACCATCAGTTCAGTTCACCACACATAAACCAAGCACCTACTAAGTGCCTAGTAAAGTGCCTGGTCTGGCCTGGCCCCAGTGGATGTGCGAGAAATATTTATGAACTGACTACTCTTAGCTTTGACCCTGTGCTAGTCACTGATAATGCAGAGGTGAATAATATAGGTAGTGTTTACCCTCAAACAACTCACAGATTTTAGGTATTTAAAGGGTATGCAATGAAATAAAGTAGTGCTCATACTCCCTTTTCACCTTGCTTGCCTCTTGCTCTATTAGGAAATCTTAATTTGTCTTATTATTGTTAATGTCAGAGGAAGCATTTTAAAATAGCGGAGCAAATATTCCTCTTGTAGCTGGAGAAAGATCCCATGGCATTTTTTTTTTTTAAGATAAGTGGGATTTAACTTTAGAGCCAGCTGATGTGAAGTCTAAGCTTTGTACATGTGGTGCAATTTGTCAGCAGTGTTACTAAAAACCGAAGCGGGTGTTCCGTGATCTGTGGGGTGTTTGTGAGAGTCCTGTGAATGTTTGGCCTCATCAAGAAAAAACAAAGGCATGGGCTTTTGAGTTCCTTTATCACAGAGTGAATAATCCTGGTTCAGATGTGCATCTGTACCAGTGCCCTGGCCTTGAAATGCACTCTCATGACAGACTGCCATGGCTGATCATGCAGGCTCTAGATGTGGTTTGAAGGCTGAGACTCATCAACCTCATAGTAGTTTGGTGGAGCAAGCTTTTGGGGCCTGTGTCTGCTGTGCCCAGCTTAATCAGCAAGGGTAGCAAGCCTCAGGTAGCCCCCTGAACCCAGTACAACAGAAATAGTGCTGGCTCGGCAGACAGAGATGTGGCAGTTGTGCGGCATCTGCTGTGGCTGGCTCTGCTGCTCTGCTGCTTCACTGGTAAATTTTCCTTCTAGATTTCCAACAACTGTGCCTGATGTCATGTGGCCTTAGGGCCCGCTTACATAATTGGTTGCAGTAGTTATTGATCAATAGAGTGTGCACCATTCCAAGCCTGAGATCCATGTTCATTTAGCCAAGCCAGATTGAGTCAAGCCCCCCTGGAACTTTTGATTGGATCTGGGATTTAGACACTCAATGTCATCTGCCATCATCTACATTATCTTGTTACTCTTCAGCCCACTGTGCTACTGCTACTGCAACAGTGTTCTGAAAGATAAGTGGGAGCCATTCAGACAGTGTTGGGCAGAGGAATGGTTGGGGAAGGCATTCCAAGCAGGAGGAATAACATGTAAAAGTCTAAGATGCGGAAGAGCAATTGTTTTTTCCATTTAACAAATAAGGACCCTGAGGCTTAGAGAAATTAGGCATTCTGCTTAAGTTCACATAGCTAGTAAGTAGCAGAGCCCAGATTCAAACCCGTGTCTGTCTAACTCCAAAGCCTATTTATTTGCACCAATGCTGCCTTAGGAAGACTAGGCTGAGGAGTTTAGATATATCTTGTAAGAAGCAGGAAACCATTGAAACGTTAGAGTAGACACTTAAATGATGAAAGCAATGCTTTAGGAAGATTAATTTGGTGGCCGTGTGCAGGCCGGATTAGTAAAGTGAAAGGCTAGAAATAGCAACCAGTTGGAGGGTGTTGTAAAAGCACAGGCATAAATGATTTAGAACTCATATTGTGTGCTGAGATATTGATATTTAACCCCTATCATATTTATCACAGGTGTATTTTTCTTAAATTTTTATTTTTATTTTTTAATTTTTTTCCTTTTTGTCTTTTTTTGTGACCAGCAACGGATCACAACCCTCAGTGTTGCCCCCGTACCGGACCGGGACCGGCAACGGGATCGCAACCCTCGGTGTTGCCCCTGCTCCTCGCTCAGCCAGTGAGCGGCCGGTCTGTATGTGGGATCCAAACCCTCGGCGGGAGCGCTGCCACACTTCCCAAGTGGCGCCATCGGGCTGGCCCTTAAATTTTTATTTTAATTGACAAATGATAATTGTATATAGTTATGGGTACAGTGTGATGCTTTGATATATGAATACATTGTGGAATGATTAATCAAGCTAATTAACATATCCATCGTCTCACATACTTGTTTTTTGTGGTGAGAACATTTGAAGTTTACTCTCAGCAATTTTGAAAGATACATTATTATTAACTACAGTCAACATGTTGGGCAATCGATCTCACAGACTTATTTCTTGCATCTAACTGAAATTTGTTCACTTCAAAATCTCCCCATATACCCACTTACTGCCAACCCAAGCCCCTAGTAATCACCATTCCACAGTGTACTTCTACAAGTCCAACTTTTTTAGATTCCACATGTGAGATCATGCACTATTTATCTTTCTGTGCTTGGCTTATTTCACTCAACATTACGTCTTCCAGGTTCATCCAAGTTGTCGCAAACAACAGGATTTCCTTCTTTTTTAAGGCTGAATAATATTCCATTATGTATATATATCACATTTTCTTTATCCATTCATCCACTGATGGACACTTAGGCTGATTCCATCTCTTGGCTACGGTGAGTATTGCTGCAATGAACATGGGAATGCAGGCATCTTTTTTGACATACTGATTTCATTTTTCCCCCTTGGATATATACCTAAGAGTGGGATCATTTATAAGGTATTTCTATTTTTAATTTTTTAAAGAAACTACACTTTTCCATAATGGCTGCACCAATTTACATTCCCACCAACAGTGTACAAGAAAGAGTTTCCTTTTGTCCACATCTTTGCTAACATTTATCCGTCTTTTTGATAGTAGCCATCCATCATAACAAGGGTGAGGTGATATCTTACTTTGGTTTTGATTTGCATTTCCCTAACGATTAAGTGATGTTGAGTACCTTTGTACATGCCTGTTAACCGTTTGTATGTCTTCTTTGGAAAAATATCTATTCAGGTTCTTTGCCTGTTTTTAAATTGGTTATTTGTTGTTTTGTTGTCATTGTTGGTATTGAATTGTATTAGTGTCTTATATATTTTAGATATTAACCCTTTATCAGATATAAGTGTCCTAATCACACACACATACACACACACAAATGGTAACTACGGATGGTGATGGATGTGTAAACTAATTTCATTGTGATAATCATTACACAATTTGTAAGTATATCAAATCATTAAATTGTACACGTTGAATATGTATAGTTCTATTTTTTAATTAAACCTCAATATAAAGCTTGGAAAAAAAATAGGTTGGTGAGTAAGAAGGGCCCAAGGAAAGTATCAAGAATACATACAGAGCCAAATTGGGTGTTCCGTATTTTCAGTCTGAATGTGTAAGCGTGGACTTACTGGGGCCATTTCAGGGGCAAGACAGAAAGTACAGCCTTGGGAGCTGAGGGAATGGGGAGTTGGAAGAAGGAACAAGTGATTATTAGTGTTTTTTGCTGCCAAGAGGTTATGTGGCCAGTAAATATACCAGTAAAAGTCCTGGAGAGAGGAATCCATTAGTTGTCTTTGCCACCAGCAGGCATGAATGAATGCCCTAAAGGTATTGCTGCCCAGAGAATTTTATTGCCACTATTACTCTGGGGTCTTGTCTTTGGAACTGTCAAAAATGACCTTGTAGTCATTTACTGGGTGCTGGGTCCTTTTACTTTGGCCATCAATCAGAGGGCAAAAATGCACATCCCCAAGTAGTTGCATAAGCAGTGGGAGCAGTAGAGATGACTGTCCCCACCCCGACTGCCTATACAATATGGCCCTGCACACTCACTCTCAGCTCCATGGCATTTTTCCTGCTTTGCATTTTGAGTGGCTCTCAGACTTGGATCCTCATGATGTTATTAACCAGAAGGTATCCCTAGTAAAGTTACTTCTTCAGCCTATCTCCTCCAACCCACATGGGACAAAAAATAAAATGAATCCAAGAAGCTGACAATCATGCTAGCTGGACCATTCCATTCCATAGACTCAGGCAGAAATTGATTCTTTCATCTTAATCTCAGGTGATCAACTATTAGTTCAGCTGTTTTCATGGCATACCCACCTCACTGCTGCTTCAGTGCCAGGAAGGAAGAAAAAAAAGACGTGGAGTCACTAAAACTTATAGTGACCAAAGTGCCAGTGTACTGTCACACAAACTGCCCTCTTGCTACAAAGAGCTGCCCAGTGTATACCCAATGTCTCACTCTGCCCATCTTTGCTCTTGTGTGATGCGCATTCCAAGGTAGCATACTCCATAGACCTTAGCCTCCACTGCCAGCAGCCACCTGGTTCCTGAAAACCAGAGTCAGCCTGGACATAGTATGACACCGTCAGTGAAGAGTATAGCAAGACCTTTATTATCTGAGAGGCATATGAGCAATCATTGTTTAGCTCTCCAACTCCTTATTGTTCCTCTATTGTGATTAAATAGGATACTTATGCATAGAGGCCAAAAGAGACAGATGTGTGCTCTTCATTCCTTAGATCCCTCTATGCTCTACTTCTACCAGCTTGTGTGTGCCATGTCTTTATCTTCTCTGAGGGGGTAACAATTAGATCTGGGGCTGTTAAAAAGAATAAGTGGGAGCTAAAAGAAAGAAGAAGGAAGGAAGGAAAGAATCAAGGAAAGAATCACATTAATGCATTAAACTTAAAAAAAAAAGAACAGAACTGTGGTTATTAGAGGTGGGAAAGGGGGACGGGGAGGGTGGTTGGTGAGAAACTAGTTAAGGGTCACAAAGATTGCTTACATTTTGTAAACATGAGTATACTAATTATCCTGATTTGATCACCATATACTGTATACACGTATTGATACTCGATTCTATGCCCCACAAATATAATCAATAAAAAAAGAAACAAACATGATATTGGATTAGACACACACGCGCACACACACACACACACACACACAGAATGAGTGTCTCTCAAAAGTCTCAACACTAGTTAGATGTACCCTAACAATTTTAGCCAAAAGGATTCTGAAAGTGCTTCTCATCCAGGGGCAGTATTACCCTCTAGGGGGGCATTTGGAAAAATGCTTGGCATGTTTTGGGTTGTTGCACTAACTGAAGAGAACTATTGCCATTTTGTGGGCAGGTGCCAGAGTTGTGAAATGCTCTGCATTGAATAGTGCTAGGGTTGAATGTGTCACCCAAAGGTTCATGTGTTGGACACTAATCCCTACTGTAACAGTGTTAAGAGAGTGGAAAATCCTATTATGGTAATTGAAAGGTGTGGCCTTAAAGAGGCAGTTATATTGTGAGGACTGTGCCTTTGTGAATGGATTGATCCATTCTTGGAGTAATTAGTTGATAGTTTAATGGGTGGTAATGAGCATGGTTGTGATGGCTTTAAAAGGAGAGCAAGCGAGGTCAGCTCTCTTGCTCAGTCATTAGCCATGTGTGTCACTGTATAGAGTCACCACCAAAGAAGGCCCTCACAAAATGTGTTCTGTAGACTTTGGACTTCCCAACCTCTAAAACTGTAAGAAATAAATTTTGCTTTCTTTATAAATTACTCAGTTTCAGGTATTCTTTTTATGAAAAACAGAAATAGACTAAGACAAGTAAGATGTCTTGCATAAAAAGGAATTATCCAGGTCCAAATGCTGCCAAAGTGTCCCTGTAGGGAAACACTGGAGAGGAAACTGGTAAGGTGGGCACAAGAGACTTCCCATGGAATTTCTAGGGTTGCCAAAGATCTAGGACAAGTGGTTAAAGCTGTGCTTCTCAAACTGTGGTCTATATCACCTACCTCAGAGTTACCTGGGGTGCTTGTTAAAGTGCACTTTCTCGGTCCCACCCAAGATTTACTGAATTAGAGTCTCTGAAAGGGATAGGGGAATCCATATTTTAACAATCACACTGAATGATTCTTATGTGAACTAAATATTGAGAACCATTGGACTAATGATCTTTCTTTCTGAGGAAGAGTAGGCTAAGAAATAAACTAGTTAAGATGTTTCTATGTCTAAAGGAATAGAGAAAGCCAGCTATCCCCATGAGGACAACACAAGGGGAAGTAGGTTTGGACAGTAGACAGAGGTATTTAGGATAGACATATGGAGGCATAAATAAACCTTATTTCTTCTTCTTTGAAAATGTTTAGAATCTCATTGTTTTAAATATGGCCCCAGTCTTGGGTGGCCGATGGCCTCAGCCATGCCCCCCAAAGTCTGCATCTAACCCAGCCACAGAGGTGCCGCTGGAAGCCCCCTGGGCTCCCCTGCCAAAATGAGGGGGGTGCCATGGGCCTTGACCAAACACCCCTTCCTTTCTCTTCCTCCCACCGTATCCCCTCCCCCCAACTGCTCCACAATATCTTAGAATGTAAAGTAATAATAAATAAATAAATAAAATTTAGAAAAATAAAAAATAAATATGGCCCCAATCTCAAAGAGCTCAAAGAGTCAATTCACAAAATATAATCTATAGCTGATAAACCTATGAGAAAATGTTCAACTTCCTTCACTAGTAATCAAGAAAATCCAAATTAATAAAACACTTATTTTATATTTCTTAAACTGGCAAAAGGCAGTTTCACTTATTTGCATTTTAATAACACTTGCTGTTGAAGAGCATTATGTTGAGACTGGTATTCAAGTACACTGCTGTTGGAAAAATAGATTCAAAAAATCTTCCTGTAAATCATGTTGACAAGATGTAGCTAAAACCTTAGAATGCACATACCCTTTGAACTTGTAATTCTACATCTAGTCGTGAATTAAAATATGCTACTGTCGTTGTCTTCATTGTGTCTGCAAATCTGATTTAAATGTTCATTGCTGCCTTAGGTGTTAATGTTCAACATTAAGGGATTGGATGTAGCATATTATGTGGTCATTTAAAATTTACGTTGACAATGAATTCTAGTGACATTTATAATGCCTATTATATATTGTTAGGTGAAAAGATTGGATATAAAAGTTGGACACTAATTGCCCAGGAGAAAAATGAACAATATATATAAAAAAAAGACCTGGAAGAAAAACAATTTCCAAGATGTCAATAGAGGATTACTTCTAGTTGTTGGGTTTGTATGTAGTTGTTAGTTTCTTTACAGTTTTCTTAATTTCCAGATTTTCCACAAAGGGCATGTGCAACTTGTAAGCAGAAACATGTTAATTTAAACTTAAGTATGGCACAGAGTAGAGGCAGGGAAGAGTGCAGTCTTTTACAATTACATTTCGGTAATATGGGGTGGGAAAGGAATTATAAATTTTATTTAACATAATATGATCAGTTCTGTGCCCACCAGCTCATATCAATATAGCTTTATCTAAAAGGAAAATTTGTTAGTGCTTGCTTTCCCCTTTGGGTACATTCTACTACTGGCTTCATATTGATCTCATGCACGTCATTCCCAACGGGAAGGTGGTTGGAATGGAGTAGCTACATGGGCGGTAGCAGTAGGTTTGGGTTTATTTTTAATTTACATTTCATGAATATCAAATAAATTAGGTTGACAAGAGAGTTTCAGTAAGGCATCAGGAAATTTTGCCAATAAATGTTGCTATTTTCTTTTATTTTTTTCTGAATGGGCCATTTGCATTCTATTCCCTTGAGTTAGTTCTTGGTTGTAGTTCTCATAGAATTGCTGAATTGAATCTCTCTAGTGCTATTTATGAATATAGTACAGATGCAATAATATACTTATGGGGTCATTTTGGCATGAAAAATCTGGTTTCCCAGTGAATAAAATGCAACCAAGTATTGTTTAAATTCAAAACCACCAAGACCATACTAGTTCTATTTGGAGACCGAGCCTGAAAACGTGATCCATCATTACAGACGACATTTAAAGATATTGATTGTGCCCATATGCAGTGCAATTTTACAGATTCCCAGGAAAATTGGAATATGCTGTTGCACATAACTGGATTTGGCACACTAGCAAGTTAACAAAGCAAACAGGCTGTGGAGACTGCGTCGCACTGTATCCTTGGCTCACTTCTTACAATAAGGAGAGTTAGGTTCTAATTATTTGTGAAACCGTCACTACATCCTTGGTAATAATAACCATCAGATACCTCTTTGACTCTTTGCTATGAACGCAGAGCTATGAATAAGTATGGTGAGGTAGCTCAGATCCTGTTTTTCTTCTTGTTATTATTATTAATTTTTTAATGAAGTATTGAGTCTGGGGATTAGTCAGAAGGGCCTGAAAGAAAATTCTTCCAATCAAATATCTAAAAATACAATGAAGGTTCTATGCAACAAGAAATAGAATTTAGAGGCTAAGAAGACCCCAAGGGAGCCATCCTCAGGCACAACTGTATCCCCTGGCTCTGGTGGAGAATCTACAACAGCCACTGGAGCCCTTGTAATACACAGTTCAGGCTAAACCTGCTGGATCACTTTCACAGAAACAGTTGCTTGCCAGCTTTCTTGGTGTATTGAAATTTTGGTCTTTTATTTTTCAATGATCCCACAATCATTGCAACCACATAGATTGACATTGTCATAACATAAGCTCATCCTTATAGCTGCAGTTCCCAATTATATAATAATTGCTTTCATATTCACAAAGTCTTTTTTTCTAAGAATGTCTAGAAAATTTACATAGATTTAAATTTTCTTCTTAAACTTACTTTGAGTGAAATAAGCAAAGCACAGAGGTATGTACTCTCTCATAAGTGGTAGCTAAGAGAGAAAGAAGGAAGGAGAGAAAGACCACAGTGGTGTGTTTGACTTGCAGAGGGAGAGAGCACACCTAGGGATACAAAGTGGAGTGGGGGGGGGCAGGGGATGGGGAGGGGGGTCGGGGATAAATGTGGGGATAACTGGGTGGGAGGCAGGGGTATAACAACAATTTGTGGTAATGGACATGCTGCCAGTATGGATCTGGCCATCACATCTTAGGCACGAGTGGTGACAATTTTCTCTGTACCCCATGAATATTCATAACCAATATAAAATGAAATGTTATAAGGAAAAAAAAGTCTGATTTTCAGTGAATATGACCAGTTACTTGGTTAAATGCCCCCCAAATAGAGCCTTTTCAAATAAAGAATTGGTGAAAAATGTCTTTCCTAGGATCTGGAAAAAAAAAAAAAAAGAACTGTGTAAGGTAAGCATGGAAGGTCCTTCAGCCTTTCCTTCAAACTCCCTGAGACCCAGTGTGTTTGGGAACACAGAACATTTTTGTATATTAGAATGATAATGAAGTGGTACAAATAAAGACAGTAAGTAGCCTCATGGCAGTTCAGGTCAAATTTTGCTACCAAATAAGATCAGTTCAGGTTTTATATATATATCTTTTGGTCTTTAGAGCTTTTTTGAGTTTGGAATTGCTAAGGCAATAAGGTATGGTGGACCTTTAATAATAATGAGTATAAGCATGAAAAGAATTGAAACGCCCTGCTGGGCCCTCTGCTTGGCTCATTCAGATTGCAGCTCTGTCTGATTAGTGCACTGTAGAGCATTTTGTGGACAGGCTGGAGTCAGCGTTACCATTGTGGGTCTGTTCAGTATAATAGCTTCTATTATAGGAACTATGCTAGGTGGCTCAACTGCAGGTTAGATGACTTATTCATAATTACTCAAAGTGATCCACCTAGCAAGGGGTTGAACAAGACAGGCCTCAGGTAGAAGATGTGCTCTGAGGCCTGGGTTTTTGTCCTTACCCCTAAGTGACTGATGACATGAAATCATCCTCAAGCAGGAAGCTCAGCTCATTGCAAGAGAGGGAGCATAGTAGAATGAAGGGAGCATTTGGATGGATGTACCCTATTTGCTGCTTATTAGCTGACTAATGTGTGCTCTCGGGAAAGTCATTTCAACTTTCCAGGCATCAGCTTCCTTACCTGTAAGATGAGGGTGATAATCCCTTCCTAACCACCTCACAAGAGAGCTGTGAAGATTTTGATAGATAATATATAAATGGGGGCACTTTGTAAATCTCCAAAGTACCACTCCCATGTAAGGTGTCAAAATTGTGAATGCAAGGACAAGCCTTGTTTATACACTTGCTGTGAGTTCCACTTGGGAGGTAAATGACCAAAATGGATTAGGAAGGTATATTACTCTGTTTCTGTTGCTTATAATAGAATACCTGAAACTAGGTAATTGATAAAGAAATAAAATTTATCTCTTAGAGTTTGGAGGCTGGGAAGTCCAAAGTCCAGGGAACATGTCTGGTGAGGGTCTTCTTCTATAGCTATGCAGGGTATACATGGCAAATTGGCTGAGAAAGAGAGAGCTAACGTCCTCATTTGCTCTCCATTTAAAGCCATCAGAATCACACTGACTGCCACCTGTAAAATCATCCATGGATGAATCCGTTCACAAGGGTACAGTCCTCACAATCTAATCACCTCTTAAAGGCCCACCTTTCAGTTATCATAATAGGATTCCCCACTCTCTTAACACTGTCACAGTGGGAATTAAGTTTCCAATACATGAACCTCTGGGGGAAACATTCAACCCATAGAGAGGGATAACTTAAAAAGCAAAGGGTCACGGCAGGAGGGGGGTATAGATATCACCAGAGCCAGGCCAGTTACCCATACCATCTGACCTGTCCTTCTAAGTTTCTTCTGGGGTCCTTCTCATGCTCCTTGGAGTCTCTTGGTTGGCTCCTTTCTTTTCTATTTCCTGTGCTTCGAGTGCTGCATGGATTTGTTGAGCCGCCTTAGTAGTCAGCCCTTGCATTCTGTTTTGTAGCTTCCTACAACATCACCCTCATTTTCTTTTCTTCCTCCTTTCTCTCTTCCCCTCTCTCTCCCCCTCCCTTTCTCCTTCCTTTGTTTCTTTCCCACATTTATGTATGTATGGGGTGCTCAGTAAATATTGGATGGGTGAGTTCTCAGGGCACTTTAAACTGCAAAAAAGACAGTCAGGCAACTAAGCATATTTACCATCCATACGTGCTTTCCCTGAATTCTCAACCAGGATCTCCAGAACCCACTGATATATAGGCCCCTAACTCCTCTTCCTGGCATTCAAGTTCTCATCTAAACCAACCAAGCTTATAACTAGAGGCTCCCTACTAAGTATCAGCTATTCCTGGCAGCCTGAGCCCCTGAACCCACCTTTGCAGGCTTCTGCTCCTTCCCAACCCCAGGCCTCTATATTAGCTCAGGTTGTTCCCCCATATGAAGAGCCTCCCTCCTGTGCTTCACTTATTCTTAAGCACCCTTCAGCTCTACCTTGTCCAGGAAGCCTTCTCCGACACCTGCAGTTTATGCCGAGCCTGTCTTTGCTGACTTCCTCCAGTACTTGTCCTCAGTACCACTGATTCCCCACTTAAGTATTCTCTGCTGCTTGTGGTATACATATGTACATATATTCTTGTGAAATATGTATATATCGCTAGTATGCACTGTTTGCCTTGTGTCAGGCAGTGTACTTACAGTTTTACATCGGTAATATACATTTCTACCATTCAATATTATCATTTTGCACATTTTATAAGGTTCAGAGGGGTTGAGCAACTTGCCCAAGGACATGTAGTTTATAAGTAGTGAAACTGGGGTTTAAGCCCAGTTCTCATATGAATTCAGAACCTATACTCTTAACCACTACGTGATTGGCTATTAATCTGCTCTAAAAGAGCACATACTCTAGCTGGGAAGATAGGAGTAGGACATCAGCTCTTATCTCCCTGGTATTGACTGAATGTTTGCCCCCCTCCTCCCCCTGTTCATATGTTGAAGCCCTACTCCCCAATGTGATGGTATTTGGAGGTGGGGCCTTTGAGAGGTAAGTAGGTTTAGATCAGGTCATTAGAAGGCACCCCCATGATGGGATTAGTGGACTTATAAGAAGAGAAAGAGACCAGAGCCCTCTCTCTATGCCACTGAGAACACAGCAAGAAAGCATCATCTGCAACCAAGAAGACGGCCATCACCAGAACCTGACCATGCTGAAACCTTGATCTTGGACTTCCAGCCTCCAGAACTGTGAGAAATAAATATTTGGTGTTTAAGCCACCCAGTCTGTGGTATTTTATTATAGCAGCCCTGGCTAACTAAGACACTCTCTCAGCACCTTAGAATAGACCCAAGAACCTCTTTGATAATCGGTACTTATAGGTGCTTGATTGCTTAATAATTGAGGGGCTACAGAACCTCAGTAAAGGCCAGCACAGCATATCTCAGTTTGGCACATGGTAAGTGTACTGAAAACATTCCTGGATGATATATGTCAACACCAGATTGAGTTATTAAGCAAAAAGAATGCAAATCTACAACTTGGTCAAGTTACTTAACCTTCCTGTGCCTTAGTTTACTGTTGGTAAAATGGGAATAATAATAGGACCTTCCTCATAGGGTTATTGTGAGGAATTAATATACGTATGGCACTTAGAACAGAGAAAGCCCTATGTTTCTGCTTTTGCTGTCATTGCTGTCAGTATTTGCAACTTGACACAAAATGGGAGTGATGGTGTTAATGACACCAGTAATCCATATGTCTTAGGGAAAGGAAAAGCTCTATCACTGTCTCATATGTAACTTGGCTCTGTGCTGGACACTTAACGGATACGACAAAAATATTTGCAGAATGAACAAATTGTTGAATGATCTCGAACCCTCATGGTGCTGAAGTATCTACACAGAAAAAGTTCAAAAGGTAGAGGTTGGATAACATCTTCCCCTCATGTTAAAATGAGTGGGTTTCCAAAGTACATTAACATCTAGCCTCTCCCTTCATTCTGAGCCCCTGAAGCCCAATGTCTGGCTCAGCACCATGCAGGGCCCTTCTTTCATGACAGACTTTTCTCTGCTCTAGCCTTGACACACAGTTATAAGCAAGGATATAATAACTCTGCTCTCTGGCATACGAATAAGAATGATTTTTCTTGAAGCTCTCTCCATGCCTGCTGCTTCGAGTTATTTGTCATTTCCTTTATGGGCCTGTTCAAGAGAGCTAGGCTATGGGATGTGTTGTAAAAGTCACCCGTGCTGTCTTCTCTAAGACACCATGGAGATTTGATGGGTTTTCTTTTTGTAAGTTTCTAAGGAGATGTCCTAATCCTGGACAGACTGCCTGTTGTTACCCTTGGGGTTTGTCATGGTGGCATTAAATCAAAGGACTTCTGTTGGGAGGAAAAACAATCAAATACACTTGCTGGAGTGGGGCACGGGGATTCCAAATTGCCATCTAAGGGCAGCGGCCATGTTTGCCTTGTTTCCCTTTGTATCCCCAGTGCACGCCACTGTGCTTGGCATAGAGTAGGCAGTGATAAGACACCTGAAAATTAAAAGAATACTTTGCAGGGGGAAGACTGGAAAGACTTTATGTTATTAGCCTACTTGGATTTGGCCCTGCTCTTCTGTACGACAGCAAAGACTTTTTCTTTCCGCCTGTACCCCCAACTCTTTGCTGCACCCCCACACATACTTTATTTCCCCAATTATAGTACTCACTGTACTGTGATGTCTCATTTACTTCTGTCTTTCTGTTCCAACCCCCATTCTTACAGCTCTATGTCTGTCTTGTTCAGCCTGAGAACAGTGCTGAGCCCATGGCTGGTGCTTAAAAAGTATTAGTTGGATGAATGATTCTAATGTTGATGGTGGACAGCAAAAACAACAATTATAGTGCCAGGCATTACGTTTATATCACACGAGGGCCTTCTTGTGGACAAAAATATCAGAAGAGAGGTGGCATTCATGGGGCTGCCACCAGGGGAATGGTTGGTCATAGAGTTTCTTCATTTGGAACACAGGAACAATAATAATGCTGAATTCCCAGGAAGGCTGTGGTTATTAAGCAGAAAGATCCTCTAAAGGGAGCTAGCTCATAGCTTTTATAGGTAGCAGGTGGAATTTTTCCCTTTTCCTTGGTCCAACGAGCTAGCAGGAGGATGGTGAAGAAGAAAAAATGGCAGGACCTTGAGAAGCAAGCAATGATTATCCCTCTTCCCTCTCACCACTCCCTATTACCCTTGCTAAGCCAAAGGGAATGCTAAATGTCAGCTGCTAACTTTAGGGATACTGGAAAGCACCACCCTAGATGAGGACCTGCTGAGCAAGACTGGAACGATAAAGCAGTGAGCCGGGTTCCATGCCAAGCTGGAGAGGTGGGAGCCTAGGGGCTCAAATCCTAGATGTAGAGAGATGGTGAGGGTCCAAGGACAAGAAAGATCCCTGGTGATCATAATGCGACAGGTGGGTGTCCACAACGACTGAGGTGGAGCGCTGGCTTTCTCAGCTTCAGTATCTGAGAATATTTTATAGTGCATTTTTCCTGGTAAATAATACGACTTGTAAAGTGATATTCCTAAGAGCATTGGAATGGAATGATACCATACAGTGGTGAAAGTCTTAAACTGACAACTGGAAGGTTCTGTAAAAGGGTGAGACAGAAAGGAGGATCATTTCCACTATTTTTTCGGTATCTCATGCCTTCATTTATTCACTTGGTCAGTCACACATTCATCCAACAAATATTTGTTAAGCTGTTCATGTAGGACAGCAATTGGCCAAGGCACAAAATATACAGTAAGCAAGATAGACACAGGCTCTGCCCTGATGTTCTTTACAATCTAGTGGGAAGAATGAGATCACTGTACAAATGCGGTATAATATGAGTTCCATGGAGGACATAAAGGAAGAGTTATAATAATAGGAGGAGCTCTGAAGAGTCAGAGAAAGGGCCTTTTGAACTGAGAATTGATGGATGAATAGGCATTAAACTAGAAGGGAGTAGAAGGAGGAGGGAAGTCATGAGAGACATTCTACAAGGCAGAGGAAGCCATCATGAAAAGGCAGTCACAATTAAGTGGGATAAATGCTAGGGGAGGGGAAGGAGAGGTTACTGCAGGAGCCACTGTTCAGTCTCTAAAACAACCTGAGAGGTAGGGTGACTGTTATCCCCTTGAACACAAAAGGAAATTGAGACTCAGAAACATACATGTTTTTTTTTTTTTCTTTTTGTCTTTTGTCGTGACTGGCAACGGATCGCAACCCTCAGTGTTGCGCCCGAGCCGGACCGGGACCGGCTACAGGATCGCAACCCTCGGTGTTGCTCCCACCCCTCGCTCAGCCAGTGAGCGGCCGGTCTGCATGCGGGATCCGAACCCTCGGCAGGAGCGCCACCGCGCTTCCCAAGCGGCGCACTATAGCAGTGCGCCACCGGGCCGGCCCAACATACATGTTTTTAATTCATTTACCAACTCATTATTGAGCACTTAGGAGGTTTGAGTCACTGTGCTGGGGCTAGATGAACACATTTCAATATGGTCCCTCCCCTCCAGAAGCTTATATTGTCGTGGGGAAGTAGAGGGAGTTAGCCAACGTCACTGTGCTGGTAAGTGGGAGGGCTGAAACTTGAAGTCTTCTGACTCCAAGTCCAGTGTTTTTGCCATGTTGTCACATGGTGGCTCAACGAGTAAGAGGCCTGGTCAGTCACATCCGTGATGACTTGGCCAGATGAAGCAGCTTAGCTTGTGTTCTAAGAATTGGAGAGGGTTTCCTGAATGCTCACTGAGCATAGCAGAAACCTGGGACTGTAAAATGTAAGGTTGAAACAAAAATTTGGGAGCCATTCACAAATGGCCATTCTCACCTGTACTACAGCAAAGAAGGCCTTTTCTTTCTACCTGTACCCCCAGCCTGGATTATCCAGCTCTCTTCTGCATCTCCACACATGCTTTATTTCTCCCATTCCGCTGTGTGACAATCATAGCTGGCCCTTTTCGAGTTTTCTGTGAACTAAACATTTTACACATTTCATGTATTTAATCCTAATAGCCCTTTAAGTGAGGTAAATGCTCATACTCTTACTCATTTCCCCATTTTCCAAAAGAGGATGTCAGGACTCAGGGAGGTTTTGCAGCAGGATTCAGCTTGCTCAGTTAGTAATTCAGGGCTGTAGGATGCATAGCCCATGCTCTTAATCACCATGCTACATTGCGGCTACTTACCAGACTAGAATGAAGCTGATGACACCAGCCCAGAGACAAAGGAGCAGTCTGGGATAAAGGCCAAAGTTTGCTTTTCCTGGCAGGACTCCCAGTCATAGTTGTTTAACAGGTACAAAAGCACAAGATTGGACTTAGAAGCACAAGATAGACCACATCTGCTAATTTCAGATGTCAAGTGCCTGTTGAATCCCAGTTTCCTACCATCATGTCCATAGCACTTCGTGGTCATAATTTATAAGGCCTTTGTATCTTCCTTGTGTGTGTGTGTGTGTGTGTGTATGTGTGTGTTTCCAGCGAATTAAAGCCATGCTCACTTTTTCATACATGCTCACTTTTAGAGGCCTTCTGAAAGGCCAGATTTACCTTAAACCTTGTGTGTGCATCATGCTCTACAGAGTCCTTTTACACTCATGATCTCATGAAATCCTCATAACAACCCCAATGAGAGTTCTTCCCATTTTATAGGCGAAGAAACATAAAGCTGGAAGAGCCCAAGGTCATGAAGCTTCTAAGGTTTTGGAGCCATTGCTTGGCACATTTTCTGTTGTACATGGTGGAAGTAAACTCATACTTTGAGAAGCCTATAAGACCATGTAATTCTGTTTTTGTGCCCCACTGAAATGAACCAGTTAGTAAAACATTTGGCTTTTCAAAATATATACCATGTATGCAGGAATACAATGATGTAATAGGATTTCTTTTTCATCACAGATCCAAATAACTCATTCAATAAGTATTGATTTTGCTTATAAACATTGTATTATATATTGTAGAAGAAATATAAACAGTAGCATGCATTATTTTCTCGGTTTCCCAAAATAAGTAGTATATAATGGATATCTTCAGGTGATGGAAAGCACATGGATTTCTGTTCAGATGCATCTTATTAGGGTGTGGATGGGGAGCTTGAGTTTCTTTCTAGGATGTACAATGCACCTTCATTCTATTTGAATGTTATTTGTCCACTTGGTAAGTGACAGTGGATTCTTTCTTATAGTGTCTTGTCCCACATGACTGGCAGAATTGGAAGCTCTAAGCATTCCACTTCCAAAACAAACATGACTCATAACCCATGTGGATGCAATGACTGTAGTTGATTTGGTGAACATTTGAAAATATGAAGTGGGAATAAACAAGACCATTACTGTAAATGCTTTTTAGAGTGAACCTAATGCACTGGAAATGGTGTAGATGAAATAGAGGGGAAAATATGAACGTTGGAAATATATTTCAGTTAGCCCAAGCTTAAGGGAGAGGGCATAAACATTACGAAATATTCATTTATTTATTTGACAAATATTTAATGAACCAGTCATTGTTCTAGACACTGGAGATACATCAGTGAATTTAAAAAAAAAATAGAGAGAGAGAGAGAGAGAGACCAAAGTTTCTGCTCTCTTGGAGCTGACATTTAAGGGATGCCAATGCTGGGGGTGGGTTAGAGAAGGCTACATTGAGGAGATGGCATCCAGTAATGACCTAAAGGAGGTAAGGGAGGAGGTAATGTAGACATCAATGTGAAGAGATCTCCAGGCAGTGGAAGCAGCAAGTGCAGAGACCTTAAAATGATAGTATTCTTCAATGTGGTTGGAGTGGGGTAAGCAAGGGAGAAACTAGAGGAGATGAGGTCAGAGAGGTGTCCAGGAAGCTGGCCAGCCCTTGGTAAGAAGTTTGGTTTACAAGGTATCTAGCGATGTTCAAATAGTGTGATGGACACTATTAGTGCCCTGCCCAGATTTCCTTTACCAGGTTGGTGTACTTATACCTTTAACTACTGGGAGTGCTGGTTGGCAAGGCTTATAGTTGCCCCCTTCCTTGTAGCAGGAGTCCTAGGGGCAGCCCACAGCCAATGACTGTCTCAATCCCCTTGCCTCATTCATGGTCCCGTGCTCCCCATGCGAGCAGGTTAAAGGTAGACTCCAGCTGAGACCACAGCCTTGCTTTGTTAGCTCCTTCCTCTGCCCCCTCCTGCTTACTCATTCTCCCCAAAGAATCTGTGTCAGGATCTGCTTCTAGGGAAACTGACTTAAGACAAACTTTCAGCAACGTATTTTTTAGAAAGCTAATACGTTATATTAGTTTCTTCAAATGTCGACTTTGGGTTACATTTAATTTAACCAGGAGCCATGGATTGTGTGGCAGATCATTCATGCCAGTCTCCACCACATCCCATAGTGGTATATTGTGAGGTAGATAGCAGTGAATGTGCCATTGTCTATACCTGGAAATGTCTTTCTAAGTCTGCTGCTCAGTGGAGTGGGGAGTGTTAACTAGGGTCCCGATGGCCTTGTGTTACAGTTATTGATTCTTTTTTACATTGGTAAGTGAATCCACAGGAGGGTCCCTTTAGATGCCTCATCTGAGTTTTCTGGAATCCTAGTCAGTACATATCGACTTCGTTCCTACAATCTTGCAATTGTATATGAGTGAGTATAGTATCTGCCTTTTTCTGAGAAACCCCAATGTTTTACGTACCTTTTGGCTAACTACAGCCTGGTCCTTAGGAAGGGGAAATAAGCTGTGGCTAGAAAGTCTGAACCCATCTCGGTAACACCAAGTGACAAATTTGCCTGCCTCCCACTTCTCACTAGTTGGCAAACTGACTTTCTTCAGAGAACAAATGCTTTGGGTAACAAGTGTCTGGTTATAAATCCAAACTATAGCAAGTAGAGTGAGAAAACTGCTACCAAAGTCCCTCTCCATTGCGTGGGCTGTGCAAGAGCAAATCCAAGATCCTGAAGGGCCTCTCCAGCCCCTCGAGGCTGTCTGCTACCTACCTTTGGCATAGATTTGATCATGGCCCTGAGGATATTTGATTCCCCTTTTCACAGAGCCGCTCCTAAGGTAGAAACCAGGGCAGTTCACATGGTTTAAGAGACTCACTTTGCCTGGCCATATTCACCTAGAGTGGTCCTGTGAAGTAGGCAGGGGAGGCACAATCATCCCCACTTTGCAGATGAAGAAATAGAGATTCAGAGATTTAAGTGACTAGCCCAAGATCACAAAGCTAGTAATTGGCAGAGTCAGAAATACAAGGGGTCTTCAAAAAGTTCGCAGAAAGATTTGTATTATCTTTTAATTCAATTTTTCCACAAATTTTATAATATACCCTCATAGATCTCAAGTCTTCTAACTGCTATGCCCTTCTGGAGACAATTGGCAGGGAAAG
This sequence comes from Galeopterus variegatus, assembly GCF_000696425.1. Classification (NCBI taxonomy): domain Eukaryota; kingdom Metazoa; phylum Chordata; class Mammalia; order Dermoptera; family Cynocephalidae; genus Galeopterus; species Galeopterus variegatus. The sequence goes on along the minus strand of NW_007726641.1, from coordinate 432,501 downwards.
GCAATATTTTTGGTGCTACACTTGTCAATATCATTGTTCCACCCTCTCCTGGTGTGGGGATTCCAGTGCATCTCCATTTATTCAAACCAAATCTGTTTCCTCCGATACTTTGCCGAGGTAATGCTCTTCTCATTAAAGCCTCCTGGAGGCTGAGTGTGCTTCCCACGGAATGGGTCTGTGAGCCGGAGCTTCTGGAGTGTGGCTGTATTCTTCCTGGGCTTCATTTTCCGTTCTTTTTCATCAGTTGCACAGCTTCCTGTTTCCTTGTCCATCTCTGTCATTTGGCAGCATATTTGCCACCTCCTGTTCATTAGCATGTCTCCTGTTTAGTTACTATTGAGAAATATCACCGATTAATGCCATGTTGTGTTGTATAGGATGCTGATCCCAACTCTTTAGAACTGGTCTCAGAGCTGCCTGTGCCTACATTCTCAAACTGCAATTACTCCCTCAGGATTTGCCAACAGTAAACAAGCAGAAACAAACAAACCTACCAACCCACCTCAGTAGGTTAGGATCGGCTTGTTTCCAGTTTAACTGGATGGTTAAAATTTTAGACAGCAGGGAGAGGGTGGTGATAGGGGGCAAGGGTAGGTGGTGAGTGAACAAGCACTTGGTGCCCTATGCAGGATGTGGTGACTGTGTCTTTTATTTTTCTTTTTGTAGCGGAAAGTAGAACTGTCAATAATTCAGAGCATCAAAGATGGCAGGGACCTCTCCTGCTGGACATTATTTTAAAGATGCCCAGTTGGAAGTGATTCAATTAAAAATGTTGACTGAGGCCCTATTCTGGGTCTCACAGGAAACTTTCTAAGGACCTTGTTCTGCAAGACATTGGTGGGTTGTCTTTGTGGTTGGTCACTCCCAAGATGGGGGAGCTCGCCACAATCTGATGGCTTGGATAATTGCTAGGCTTTTGCAGATGCTGTATGGCCTATATTTCCAGTAGTGGGGCTGGCTCTATTCTGTCACTTCATTACCCTATGCATACAGGTGTATGCACTGGTGATAGGATTCGTCAGGACACCGGACATAACCCTGTAACTGTCATCATAAATTCATCCACAGTGTGTATGAAGTGGCCAAGCTGAGTCAACACAAACCCCATGGTGAAACTGGGGGTGAGAGAGAAGCCTACCACACCTCTGCATAGATGCCAGGGCACCTGCTAGGTTGGCACTGTGCCCCATCCAGCAAAAGAGAGAGTAAACCTGGCCAGAGCAAAATACTCTTTGTAAAGCATGTACCTGGGCTTGAGCAGCTCCTGTAGGGCACCTGGCTAAGAAGGGCTCCTACCTTCTCCTCCCACCCCAGATGCTAAGTGGCACTCATGCCTCTAAGTGACAGCATTCACACACTGGGATTGTATACACCCACTTGTATTTAGATTTCATGCTATACCCAGGGGGCACAGCTACTTATAATTTTCTTGCCAAAACATGGAAAAAATTAAGGGTTTGTTGCCTTTTCGTTCAATGAAAAAAGCACTACTGTCTCTTCCAGCAGCTAAGTGTGTGGAGGTGCTGATTAAATCTTTGTGTTTCCCCCTGGAAGTACAGTTCCTTGACATGTTTTTTGGGACCCCCTTTGACTCTTTTTGTTGTTGTTGCTGTATTTAAATTCAAAAAGGAAAATAAAAAGAGTTGTCTGGAGTAATTTGCTCTCAAGAGGCAATGCTAACAGAACTTAATTGAATAATCTTTGTCTTATGGTGTTTTCCTTTCCAAGGTTGCTTCTAAGTTTGTTACTAGCCCTCGATTTGCCTAGCTTAAAAGGTTTTCAGGTTGTACATTTGTGCAAGGTGTCTAGTATGGCGCCCTATGGAAAGAAAAATCTATGTTATCATATTAACATAGCTGTTATATATACACCTTCTCTTTGGAGACCTGTATAAGACAAGACTTGAAGAGGCCAAGATTGACTTACTCATTTATTAACCTCATGTAAACATTTATTGGTTTTCTCACCTCTGTATGCAGCTTATAGAGTCCATTCAGTATCTGGTACATAGTGGTTGTTGAGTAAATGGATATGCTAATGAGCTTCTTTGAACCTAAGAAATGTGTCTGTGTTAGATGCTAGATTTGGGATTAGAGAACTGGTTGTGTTCCTAATTCTGTCATGCATTTTGTGGGTAACCTTAAACAAATAACTTCCTGAAACTCAGCTTCCCTCACTGTTACAATCAGGATAATACTTGCCTTGTTTATTTCAGAGCTGTTAGGAAAATTAAAATTAAAACAGAATGAGGGGGGCCGGCCCCGTGGCTCACTTGGGAGAGTGCAGCGCTGGGAGCGCAGCGACGCTCCCACTGCGGGTTTGGATCCTATATAGGACTGGCCAGTGCGCTCACTGGCTGAGCGCAGTGCGGACGACACCAAGCCAAGGGTTGCGATCCCCTTACCGGTCATGAAAAGGACAAAAAAAAAAACAGAATGAGGGACTATATGGGGAAGCACTTTTTAAGATGAAATGTTGAACACTTCGAACTGGTTACCATTCTACTGGTAACACAGCAAGTTGTTCAGATCTCCTCTGTAGTATCATGATAACAACATTCAGTGTTTTTCACCCACTGCATGAAAACATTTTGGTAGCATCCAATAGAAATGATGCTGATTATTGACAAATTTCACATCGGATAATTACCTCAGAGCAAGAAGAGCACAGGATTATGTTAAAGTTTTGAATTTAACCTTTCCCAGTATGTATAGATACATGAATATAAAACATGAATTGAAATACAAAATACTTTGCCATGAAATAAAAACTCACTCTGTCATACATTGAAAGAATTTGAGGAAATATTCCAACTCTGCACACACAATGTACTGCCCAGGGCACTTGGGACCATGCAGAGGGATAGGGGAAAGCATCAAAACCCAGATTTATTAGATTTATGATTAGGCTAGATGAGTTTCAAAACTGGAAAAAGAGGAAGTAAAATAGTGGGGTATCAGGAGGAGTAAGGAGGAGTGTGAGATGAAGATGGGAAACTCATGTCCTGTGATTTTTGAATGGTCTGCCTCTTAATTTTCTGGTTCTTAAAGCACATATGTGCTTTTTCCAAACCCAGCTGTCTGGCAAGATACTTGGGAAGATTCAGGAAAGTGATCACATAGGAAGAGTGCCTAGGACCTATTAAGCATTCGCTAAACACTAGCTGCTATCATCATTGATATCGCATTATTATTATTTGTCGTCATCATTATTACAGTGTAAGAGAGGTTGAAGCTTATAGTCTATATCCTAGGATGGTCGCCCGATTTAATATTTGCTTTTCATTCTCTACTCCTATAGATTTTGCGAGGAGTAGCCTTGGTCTCTTCCAACTGTCTGTTATAGGAACTAACTTGGTCTAGGTCCCACAGCAAGGGAGTGGCAGAGACGGAAGCTGGGGCTCACTGCCTCCTACCAGTTCTCACTTGTCATTGGATATTCATTTTGTCTCTTTCATCGCCGTTGGAGATGTGGACATTCTGCAGCCTGGTGGGTTATGAGTCTTGCCACCAGGTGATTCTGTGAATCCTGTGTCTCTCCTAACCACATATTTCTCTGATTGCTATGGGTGTTTCTGCAGTGGAACAGTGTCTGGCTCATAGAGGCTGCTGAACAAAAATTGTGGAATGAATGGATGGTTTCGGATCTTCCATGCTGCACAGCTAAAGTGACTGAGCTCATTGTCTCCTGTTTAATCAGTCTTTCAGTGATCATAACTGTACACTCCAGGTGCCTAGGAGCATGCCTTCTATCCCCATGAAGAGATTGATCTCTCTGTCAGCCTGTGCTTGCTCTGCTAAGTGCAGGCCTTGGCTTCCCAGTTTGGAGATGAGCTCCTCTTATGGGCCTCAGTGAAAACTTTCTTTTACGAGGTGGGATCACATGTGCTGGTCTCTGGTCCTCTGCCCCTCACTGCCTAATGTCTGGTTTCCACAGTTTGGCTGAAGATGCAGGAAGATACAAATTCTGACAGATGAAGTTAGGCTTAACTTCCAAACCACAGGGGGTTACTTTTGCAGTCTCTGGGAATTGAGCGTAAGAGAAAATGTTTGCACTGGGCTGATTTTATTTGCTTGGTGCATGGAAGAGCTGCAGTGAGATGAGTGCTGACATTGCCGTAGAAAACACTAGCTTTGGACAACTGATGCTAAAGATGACAGCTCTGCACTTTGCCTGAGCCATGGGTCTAGGTTTCTTCTCCATATCGTATCTATTCGGTGCCTGACTTGGTACTTCAGGTACAAATGGTGGCTGCCAATGTCCTAGAGGCAGAGATAACAGAAATGTTTTCTGGGGCAGGCTTCTTCATCCTTTCTCCTAACCTCGAAGCCTGTGCTCTAGGGCAGTGGTTTTCAGACCTCCTGGCATGAGGAGAGAGGTTTGAGGGTGGGGAGGGGTAGAAAGAAAGCCAGTAGGGTTCCCTCTTTAACCCTTCCTCAAACCAGTGTATGTATTGGGTTTTCATGCAACAGTTGGTTTGAAGAAAGGGTTCTACTATTGAAGGAAGTTTGAAAATCATTGGTCTGGTGTATTAATTTCAGGCCTAGGTATCAGATGTCCTCTTTTCTAGAATCAACCCATTCATGTGTCCCACAAAATGAGAACTGAGGCTAACCACCAGTTTACTTTGCATGGCTTAAATACTTGGAAGTATAAAATGATACCATGTTTCCCTTGATTTAACTCCTTACTTAGTGCAGAGCTAAAGGTTTTTTTGGTTGTCTGTGAAGAATTTGGGGCTCTTCTGAGGATAGATGAGAGAGGAGACTTAGTTTTTCAGAAAGTTATTTGATTCCAACATGATAATGCCAAACTTTTTCTTTTAAAGTGATTATCGTATAGAACAACTGTTCTATAGAACTATAGAGCATTACTGTGTACACCAACTAGACCTGCAAGCCTATATAGAATACTCCACCCCAAAACAGCAGAATAGACATTTTTCTTGAATGCTCATGGAACATTCTTCAGGATAAAACCATATGTTAGATTACAAAACAAGTCTCAAGAGTCTTAAAAAGATTGAAGTCATCCAAAGTACCTTTTCCTACCACAATAGTATGAAACTAAAATTCAATAGGATAATTGGAAAATTTAGGAATATATGGAAATTAAGCAACACACTGTTGAACAACCAATGACTAAAGAAATCACAAGTGAAATTAGAAAATACTTAGGGATTACTGAAAACAAAAACACAACATATCAAAACTTATAAGATACAGCAAAGGCAGTTCTCAGATGGAAATTTTTAACTATAAATGCCTACATTTTAAAAAAAGGAAGATATCAAATCAGTAACCTAACTTGACACCTTGAAAATATATAGAAAGAAAAACATACTAAACTTAAAGCTAGAAGAGGAGGGTAATAATAAAAATTAGAGCAGAGATTAAAAAATAGAGAATAGAAAAGCAATCAGGAGAATCAACCAAATAAGAAGCTCATTGTTTGAGAAGATCAGCAAAATTGACAAAATTTCAGCTAGGTTGACAAGGAAAAGAAGAGAGAAGACACAAATAATGAAAATAAAAAATGAAAGTGGGAACATTACTACTGACCTCACAGAAATGGAAATCATTATAAGAGAGTATTGTGAGCAACTATGCCAACAAATTGGATAACCTAGATGAAACAGACAAATTCCTAAAACAGACAACCTACCAAGACTGAATAATGAAGAAACAGAATATCTGAATAGACCTACAACTAGTAAGGAGATTGAATCAATAATTTAAAACCTCCCAACAACAAAAAGTTCAGGATGAGATGGCTCTCCTGGTGAATTCTACCAAACATTTAGAGAATTAGCAACAATTCTTCTGAAACTCATCCATAAAATAGAAGTGGAGGGAATACTTTCTAACTCATTCTATGAGGCCAAAATTACCCTGCTACCAAAGACAGATAAAGACATCACAATAAAAGAAAATTACAGAGCAATATCCCATTTGAATACAAATGCAAAAATCCTCAAAAAAATACTAGCAAACCATATCCAACAGCATATTAAAAAGGATTATACACCATGACCAAATGGGATTTATCCCAAGAATGCAGGGGTGACTCAACAATCAATGCAATACATCATATTAATAGAATGAAGGAAAGAAAAACAGGGATCATCTTAATTGATACAGAAAAGGCATTTGACAAAATCCATCACTCTTTTATAATAAAAGCACTCAGAAAACTAGGAATACTAAGGAACTTCCTCAACATGATAGAAGGCATATGTGAAAAACCCACAGGTAACATTTTACTTAATGGTGAAAGACTGAAAGCTTTCCCCCTAAGATTAAGAGCAAGACAAAGATGCCCAGTTTCATCACTGCTCTTCAACATTGCACTGGAAGTTCTAGCCAGAGCAATAAGGCAAGAGAAAGCAATAAAAGGCACTCAAATTGCAAAGAAATAAGTACAACTATTTCTTTGCATGTGACATAGTATTATATATAAAAAATCCCAATGAATCCACAAGAAATCTACTACAGCTAATAAACAAATTGAACAAAGTGCCAGGGTATAACATGCAAATTCAATTGTCTTTCTATTCACCAGCAGTAAAAATCTGAAAAGAAAACTTAAACATCAATTTCACTTACAATAACGTCTGAAATAATGAAATACCTATGAATGAATTTAACCAAGGAGATAAAAGACTTGTACACTGAATACTACAAACCATTGAAAGAAATTAACATATAAATAAATGGAAAAGCAACCTGTGTTCATGAATAGAAAGACTTAATATTGTTAGGATGCCAGTACTACCAAATGTGATCTACAGATTCAATGCAATCTCTGTCAAAATTCCAACAGCACTTTTTGCAGGAATGGAAAAGCTAGCCCTCAAATTCATATACAATTACAAGAGGCTTCTATATAGCCCCCATTATGAAAAAGAACAAAGTTGGAGGACTCATGCTTTTAAACTTACTACAAATTATAGTAATCAAAACAGTGTGATTCTAGCATAAGGATAGACATATAGACCAGTGGAATGAATTGAGAGCCCAGAAATAAACTCATACATCTAAGTCCAATTGATTTTGTTGACCAGGCTTTCTAAGTCCATTTAATGGGGAAACAGCAGTCTCTTTAACAGATGGTGGTGGAACAACTCAATATCCACACGCAAAAGAATTAAGTTGGACCGCTGCCTCAAACCATATACAAAAATGAACTCAAGTGGATCAACACCTTACTATAAGATCTAAAACCATAAAACTCTTAGAGAACATAGGAGTAAATTTTAATGAACTTTGATTTGGTAATTGATTCTTAGGTATTACACCAAAGGCATGAGCAACAGAAGAAAAATTTTAAAAGTTGGACTTCACCAAAATTAAAAACTTTTGTGCATCAAAGAACATTTTGAGGAAAGTGAAAAGACAACCTATACAATAGGAGAAAATATTTGTGAATCATATATCTTAGGGGATAACTTCTAGAATATAAAAAGAACTCCTAAAATTCAACAACAAAAAGATACAAAAAAATTTTTAATGGGCAAAGGACTTTAGACATTTCTCCAAAGAAGATACACAGATGTCCAATAAGCACATGAAAAGATGCTCGGTATCATTAGTCATTAGGGTAATGCAAATCAAAACTACAGTGAGATATCACTTCACACCCATTAGCTTGTATATAATTTTTTTTTTAAAAAGGAAAATGGCAAGTGCTGATGAGGATATGGAGAAACTTGAACCCTCGTACAATGCTGGTGGAAATGTAAAATGGTGCAACCACTGTGGACAACAGTTTGGCATTTCTTCAAATGGCTATACGTAGACCCACCATCCAACCCAGAAATTCCACTCGTAGGTATATACCCTAAAGAATTAAAAACAGGGACTTGAACAGATATTTGTGTGTCCACATTCATTGCAGTATTATTCACAATAGCTAAAAATTAGAAACAACTCCAGTGTCCATCAATAGATGAATGGATAAATAAAATGTGGTATACACAACAATGGAAAATTACTCAGCCATAAAAAGACCAAGGTTTTTATTTATGCTACAACATGGATAAACCTTGACAACATGCTAAGTAAAATAAGGGAGAACCCAAAGGACAAATATTATATGATTCCACTTAGGCAAATTCATGGAGACAGAAAGTAGATTACATGCTACCAGAGACTGGTGGGAGAGGGAGATGGGAAGTTACTGTTTAATGGTTACAGACTTTCTGTTTATGGTGGTGACAAAGTTTTGGAAATCGTGGTGATGGTTGCACAACATGCTGAGCATGCCAAATGTAATTAATGCCACTGAATTGTGCACTTAAAAATGGTTAAGATGGCAAGTTTTATGTTTATATATTTTACCACAATAAAAATATTATGAAGAAATAGAACCTTGTCCAATTAAAAATAAAGTTAGTTAAAAGTAGCTTCATTATTTAAAATGAAGTGAAAGTATTTTCAAATAAATAATCATTCTCTCTGAAAGAAAATAAAGATGACCACAAATGAGTCCCTTCTAGGAATAAAAATTAAATGTTCATAAAAGGAGTACTATATATTTCATATTTAGAATGACTGTATTTTAGATGGAAGAAATATTCCTGGTCCTTTATTTGCTTTACTCAGATCTATTAAGAAATGTTTCTTTTGTTGTAACCTTTCTGAGGTGGCTAATGCCAAATATTGAGATAATTGTTTATCTTTATCATGGAATCTTTATAGAACACATAATGAGATCCATACTAACTACTCTGGTCCATCACCACAGCTTGTTTCTTCAACCTTAACAACGAAAACCTTAAAGTGACATCACATTTGAGGCTAGTAAAGTCCTTGCCAGTGAATGTTTGGAGGGCATGACATAGCTGGATCTCACAGTGCCTAATCAAGGTGTTGGCTGGGCTATATTTCTTTCTGAAGGTCAGGGTCCTCTTCTAAGCTCATGTGATTGTTGGCAGAATTTAGCTGTTTATGGCTGTAGGACCAACATCCTTTTTTACTGCTGTCATCCAGGGGCCATTCTCAGCTCCTAGAGACTTCCCAGAGTTCCTTGCCACATGGTCCTCTTCCAGGCCTGCTCACATGGCAGCTTACTTCTTCAAGGCCAGCAGGTGAATCTCTTTTTAATTCAGTCATCTGATTAAGTCAGGCCCACCCAGATTACTGTCCCTTTTGATGAACTCAAAATCCACTGATTTGGGACCTGAAATACATCTTAAAAATCTCTTTACCTTTGCCCCATTTCATTGGCTGAAAGAACGTCACAGGTTCTGCCACATTTTAAGGGAGTGGATTATACAAGGGTGTAATCCACTGGGCATTACTCTAAGGTGTGCCCCCCATAATGTGGAACTAACACCCAGCATTGGCAAGAGATGGGGAGAAAAACCAATGTAGCTTAATCAAACTTTGGTTAAGGAAATGGGCAAGTGCTCCCTTCATATGTTTTACCTTCCTATGACGTGTGTTTGCATTGGTCAGAGTACTCCAAAGAAACAGAACCAATAGTGTGTGTGTGTGCATGTGTGTGTGACATATAGATGGTTGATAGACAGATAAATAGGTAGATTGATTGACAGATAAATAGGTAGATTGAATTGGCTCCGAATTAACTCTCACATGGTGTAGAGGCAGGCAAGTCCCAAGATCTGCAGGGTCAGTCAGCAAGTTAGAGACCCAGAAGTGTTGATGCTGTAGTTCATTGGCTGGCAGGCTTGAGATTTAGGAAGAACTGATGTTTTAGTTTAAGTTCAAAGGCAAGAGAAAAGCTGATGGCTCAGCTTAAAGGCTGGAAGGGGAGGGTCAGCCTCTTTGTTCTATTCAGGCCTTCAACTGATTGGGTGAGACCCACCCACATTAGGGAGGTCAATCTGCTTTACTCAGTCTACTGATTTAAAAAACACACTCACAGATACACCCAGAATAATGTTTAACCAAATATCTGGGCACCCCATGGCCCAATCAAGTTAATACATAAAATTAACTATCACATTGTTCTTCAGTAATTGTACAACCTTTCCCCTGACAAGTGGGGCTAATCCAATTATCATGACAACTGGTTTCATCCAGATCCTGCTGTTCCTGTGAACCTGAGTTGGAACTGAGGGGCCTTCCTCAGGCTGTTTCTGGCATCTGTTGCTTGAGCACAATACAGATGTGGTTACAGCATTTTAGGCTGTGTGCCTCCAGTGAGCTGCTGCGAGAAGGGAAGCAAGCTGCACTTGCTCAGGAACAAAGAGGCAAAGATGAAGTCAGCGCAGAGCAAGAGGCCTTTGCTTTCTCGAGTCTCCCAGTTGGGGTGCCTATTGCCTCTTCTGTCTACTTGCTTTGCTACTTCCTCCATTCATTGTGATCACTGTAAATATGGATATCAAAAAAAAGAACCATGTTCTTCTTTTGCTCACCAGAAATTTAGTAAGGGACTCCCAAAGTTTTTGGCAGAGAAGGGCAGATTACAGAGAAAGAGCCTGTTGAAAAAGGTTGGCAACCCAAAATTGTATGTGGGTCGGTTGCTTCCTAGATCTGAGTGTGAGCCACACTGCTCTGAGGCCAAAACATTCTTCCAAGGTTGCTATAGCCTCACCTCAGAATCTCTTTGCCAGATAGGGACTTGTGTCAAGTGATGTCTCAAGCAGCTGAGAATATCTCCCACATGTGAAGCTTGTCTTTGTGAGGTTGTCAGTTAAAAAGGTATTACACAAGCCATTGGGAGAGAAAAGAGAAAAAAGGACTGCTCTCCAGACAACTCTAAAAAAAAAATATGATTCTTCTGTGTATCATAAGAACTCTAAATGTATCTCTTCTATCACTCAGCAATGAAATTTCTGGTTGGCTGGGAGAGAACTGATGTGAAACTTTTTGCTCTGGCTTTCTTACGTACAATCTTGAACTACACTCAACTGTCCGTTAAGGAGGAAGCAGAGGACTGTCTTTAGTATAAGAACTGGGAAGTGGTTCCATGCCCTCAGCTGATAATTTTCAAGCTTGTGAAGAGTGGCGTGTTTCAATTTCCAGATGACACCAACAGACAGTCCCCACATGACCAGGTTTCTCAGTATGAGTCTAACTAATGCAAAAATTGGAGGCATGTCAGTGGGGACTAACAGAGAGGGGCCATCAGTAAAGACAGAGAGGTCAGACTTGGGAAGTCTGCATTGCCTGCCAGTGTGGACAGTTGGCTCTGATGCAATTCAGGAGGAATGAATTCACATCTGTATTTCCCCCTTGCATTAGTGTCCCTGTTCCCCTGTATGGCCTGCATTATACTGATTTTTTTTTTTTTTTTTGGCAGCTGGCCAGTACAGGGATCAAACTCTGGGCCTTGGTGTTATCAGCACCATGCTCTAGCCAACTGAGCTCTCTGGCCAGCCCTGTATTATCTTTCCTTATCCCCTTATTGCTGCTTTGAAATAAGGCTCTTGACAGCCTTATATATGGGACTATAAGAATATCAGTCAATAACTAGTAATTTCCATGGCAGCAGAAGGTTTTTAAATTAAGGTGGTGTCCTCTTCCTTCCATCTGTAAAGAAGCAAGTTGGCACTCATTCCTCTCTTTCCTCTCCTCTACCTTGTATTTTCTTCATTCCTCCCTCCCAGTTTTCCTGTCCTTGTAGTGCACTGGCCTTGACCATGAAAAACAGTGAGCCAGAGCCAGATTGGCCAGCAGAGCTTGCCATTCTCTAGAGGTTTTTAGGCTTCTCCAACAATACTTTGAAGGCCATGATTCTGAGCATTCACAAATATTTCTGGGAGGTTATTTTTTGGGGGAGGGAAGGGATACAAAAAACTCCAACAGTCTTTTTCTCCCTTTGTCCAAATTGTGAACAAATTAAGACACAAGCCAAAAGAGAAAGATGTATAGAAAGCAAAATATCATCTTTATTACCAGTAAAGGTTGTGCTGGGGAAAGATACTTTATCTGTGAAGAGGTGGACATTCTAATAATGAAACCCAGAATTAGACAAACATAACCACTTGGTCTTGGACAACCCTGAGTCACATCAGACCTCTGTCTTCTTCTTCCAACCCTCACCTGTCACAGGCCCTCCACCTACAAAACTTAAGGCATAAGGGAGGAGAGCAGAATGCATGCTTTCTGCTTTCTGTGATGAGCTGGCTCCCAAAGAGAAAGAAATAAGGAAGGAGTGGGGCTAGAAATTCTGGTTTCTTTTTGAAAACCTCTCCAGTCTACCACTTCCAGAAAAGAGTAAACAATGGGGCAGAGGGAAACCAGCGGTGTTATGCTAGTGGGCTTCATACTGAAGGACATATAAAAGAGAGAGAAGGAACACTCCCCCTCCCCACCCCCCATGTAAGTTCCAGAAAAGACTTCAGAGATCATCTGGTCAACTCCAGCTGAGGAAGTCTGGACTCCCACAGATGTTGTGGTTTATACAGTAAGGAGAAGAATCTAGGCTGGGCTAGGAGTCCGGGGACCTTGGTTCTAGGTTGTTTTCCCATTCCCTTCACCCACTAGCACTTGAAGTGTTAGATTTGTTTGGCAGGATCTCTGAAATAAAGACAGAAGGAAAACAGGCCTAGAGGACAGAAACAAGAATGGTGTAGGGGTTCAAGAGAACTGATTTCTCAAGAATGTTGTTTTACTAACAGCCCATCATTATGTCACTCACTGCCATCAATACAATCCTGCAATGTTAATGTTTGCTGGGTATCTACTTGATCACATTCTATATAGACATATTTAGTATAATGAGATATTGCACGTGAGAGCTAAGCATGACATATCTTTCCTCCTTGCCCAAAGAGTAGAATCAGCTAATCCATAGTAAGTGTCTTCCCTCTGGGAAGTGTGTATTCCATGGAATTATCATTATCAAAGGGTATCTATATTAAATAGTGTTGATAGACATGACTTCTGCTGTGGATTGATTGAATTGTGTCCCCTAAAGTTCATATATTAGAAGGTTAATTCCCACTGTGACTGTTAAGAGGGTGGGAAATCCTATTATGATAATTGAAAGATGGGGTTTTGAAGAGATAATTAGATTGTAGGACCATGCCATAGTGAATGGATTAAAAATGGTGGTCAGGGTTGTGGTTCTGAGGGCTTTAAAAATGGGGCATGTGAGAGTCTCTCTCTCTCTCGGCTCTATCTTGTCTGCCATGTGAGACGCCTGGGTCACTGTCGCCATCACCAAGACCCTCACCAGATATGTCCCCTGCACTGTGGACTTCCTAGCCTCCAAAACTATAAGCAACAAATTCTGTTTTCTTTATAAATCACCCAGTTTCAGGTATTTATGTTATAAGCAACAGAAATGGACTAATACAACTTCTGTTCATAAGAGTCTAGATTCCTAGTGTACATAACCAGAATCCAACCACTTCTTCCCACGTATGTCTCTGCCACTGGACCTGAATACTATCCTCTCTTGCATGGATTACAGCAGTAGCCTCCTGCTGTTGATTGATTGAATTGTGTCCCCCAAATTTCATATATTAGAAGCTTAATTCCCACTGTAAGAGTTGAGGGTGGGAAATCCAATATGGTAATTGAAAGGTGGGGCCTCGAAGAAGTGATAACATTTTAGGACCGTGCTGTAATGGATGGATTAATAATGGTGGTCATGGGTGTGGTTTGGAGGGCTTTAAGAAAAAAGTGAATAAGGAGGTTAGCCTCTCCCTGCTCCGTCATTTCACAATATGATACCCTGTGTCACTGTCACCACCACCAAGACCTGCACCAGATGTTTTTCCTGGATGTTGGAACTCACACCCTCAGAAACTGTAAGCAATCAATTTCATTTTACTTATAAAATACCCTGTTCCGTGTATTTTGTTATAAGCAACAGAAACAGACTAATACACCACCTAACCAGTCTCTCTGCTTCTATCTTTATCCCATGAAGTCTATTCTGTACATATCAGCAAGAGTGAGACTTTGAACACATAAGCCAGATCACATCATTCTTCTGCTTAAAACCATCCAATGATTCCCTGCCAGTCAGCATTAACCACAGTGATCACAATGGTTTCCTGTTTCCTTTCTGACCTCACCTCCGGCCACTTTCCCCCTCAGTCTTTCAGTTCCAACCACACTGGCCTTCATTTTGTGCAAAAACAGCAATTTCCACTTCTATCTCAGGACCTTTGCATTTCTGATCCCTCTACTGGAAACACTCTCCTCCTACATATCTCCATAGCTCACTCTCTTCTGCTCTTCCACGGCCTCTGCTCCAATGTCTTCTCCTTATTCAGACTTTCTGTGATATTTAGATGAGGCTAGGTTATACTACAGTAATAGAAGACTAACTGACATATTAGGAGCTTAACTCATAAGAGTTTATTTCTGAGAGCATGCCCAGGGCTGTGGGCAGGAGGTGAGGGCAGCCCCCTCCACCCAGAAGCAGGCAAGCACCAGAGCATGCCCAAGGTCTGAGGCAGGAGATGAGGGCAGCATGCCCCACCCACAAACAGGGAAGCACACCAAAAACACCACTTCCATGTGGGTGGCCCACCACAGCCACTGCCATAGCCACAGCTGCTGGAAACTGGCTCAACACCACAGCAGTAGCCATAGCCACCATTCAGGTGGCCTGTCAGACACTCGCCTGCATTGACACAAGGAGAGTCACCAGCAGACACCAGAAAAAGAAGAGGACATCTCTGTCCTCACAGACTACTCCAGAGTAATAGAAGAAGCAACTGCTCTATCAGATAACCAGGCATCAATGTAGAGATACTAGAAATATGAAAACCCAAGAAAATATGACACCACCAAAAGAGTACAGTAATTCTCAAATACCAGACCCTATAGAGCAGGAAACACCACCAAAAGAGTACAGTAATTCTCAAATACCAGACCCTATAGAGCAGGAAACCCTCAAAATGACTGAAAAGGAATTCCAATCCATAGTATCAAGGAAACTCACTGAGATATGAGAAAACTCATTTAGACATTATAATTAAACAAGAAAAAAATCCAGGATATGAAGGAGGAAATTTGCAATGATATTAATACCTTTAAAAAGAATGTACCAGAACTCATGGAACTGAAAATTCACTCAGTGAAATAAAAAACATAACTGATAGCTTAAGCAACAGGCTAGAACAAGCAGAAGAAATAATTTCTGATGTTGAAGATAGTCTTTTTTCTAAATAAACCAGGTGGACAAAAAAGGAAAAAAGAATTAAAAAAAAATAAAGAAAATCTAATAGAGCTAGCAGACAACCTGAAGCACACAAACATCCAAATCATGGGTGTTCCAGAAGTGGGGGGAGGAAGGAAAAGGCACTGAAAACCTATTTGATGAAATAATAATGGAAAACTTCCCAGGTATAGGGACAGACACAGACCTGCAGATCCAAGAGGCTCAAAGATCCCCAAAAAGATTCAATCTAAAAAGATCTTCTCCAAGACACATTATAGTCAAACTGGCAAAGCTCAAAGACAAAGAGAGAATCTTAAAAGAAGCAAGAGAAAAGTGTCAAATCACCTATAAGGGAGCCTCTATTACACTAACAGCAAACTTCTCAAAAGAAGCTCTACAGGCCAGAAGAAAATGGGATGATATATTCAAAACACTAAAGAAAAAGACTGCCAGCTAAGAATACTATACCCAGCAAGGCTTTCTTTTAGAAATGAGGGAAAATAGTGTATTTTCTGGACAGACACAAACTGCAGGAGTCACCATCACACGACGAACCCTGCAAGATATCCTCAAGGAAGTCCCACATCTGGAATCTAGAAAAAGATAATCACTACCACGAATACACAGGAAAGGACAAAACCCACAGATAGAGCAAAAATGCAAATGAGAAAGAGAAACTAAATCTTACCACAAAAAATCCCATAATGACAATGTAATAATGTCCCTGCTTTATATTTCTGATTTTAGCAATTTCAGTCTTCTCTCTTTTTTTCTTCATCAGTCTAGATAAAGGTCTGCAAATTTGGTGATCCTTTTAATAATAATAATAATAATAATAATAATAATAATAATAATAATAGGGACAGCCCCGTAGCGCACTTGGGAGAGTGCGGCGCTGGGAGTGCAGCGACGCTCCCACCACGGGTTTGGATCCTATAGGACTGGCCAGTGCGCTCACTGGCTGAGTGCGGTGCGGGCGACACCACACCAAGGGTTGCGATCCCCTTACCGGTCACGAAAAGGACCAAAAAATAAATAAATAAATAATAATAATAATAATAAAAAGATTTCAGACTTAACTTCCAGTTACAGAAAACATAGGGTATAGAGGAATCAGTCATACAACACCACAACTTAAATGACCCAGAGGTGGGACATTCTGTAGAACAAGCGGCACAGGTTTCCTTAACCAGATAGTGTCATGAAAAAAAAAAAAAAAAGAAGAAGAAGAAGAAGAAAACTGAAGACTGCTCTAGGTGGAAGGAAACTGAAGCTATACAATCATAACCCCAATTCCCAGAAAAAACCATTGTTAGTAGGTTGGCGTATTTTCTTCTAGGCCCTTGTCTGCACATATGACCTTCCCCCACCTCATTTTTTCAAAACCGTAATTTTCAGGCTCTACATACTGTTCTGTAATCTACACCCCCGCCCCCGTCCTCTTATTCCTTGGAAATTTCTTAAAATTACCTGTTTTTTACCTCTTTTAATAACTGCATATTATTTCGTTGAAAAAAAAAGTTTATTTCTTATGTGGGTCTAGCAGCAATTCAGAGCAGCTCCCTTCCAATCAGTGACTCAGATCCTTGAAGGTCTCATTTTAGTGATTTGTTTACTGTCCGTTTACTCCTCACCACTCCCAAATGTGCAAACTCCATGAGGGCCAGGGCTTTTGTCTACTCTTTTCCCATCTCCTGTATACTGTATGCTTCAAACAATGTCTGGCATATAGTAGGTTCCCAATAAGTATTTGTCTAAAGAATGGTGGAAGGTAAGTATGAGAGAGAAGGGAAAATAAAAAACCTCAAAGGATGCATTGTTCCATGTATGTTTTTTTCTCAGGTTAAAAATGGTGAACATATGTCAGTTCCACATACAATATTTGATTATTGTTATTAAAATAAGTATAGAAGGCTCATGGGCTTTAAAACCTATTTAGGCTTTCAGTGTTAAGGTTTCAATATTGTACTGGTTTTCTATTGCTGCCATAAAAAATGGCTACAAGCTTAGTGGCTTAAACAACAGCAATTTATTTTCTTATATTTCCATAGATCAGAAGTCAGACATACATCTCCCCAGGCCAAAATTAAGATCTTAGCAAGGGTGCATTCTTTTTTTGAGGCTCTAGGGGAGGATCTGTTCCCCTGCTCATTTTGGTCATTAGCAGAATTCAGTTGCTCGTAGGACAGAGATCCCTGTTTCCTTGCCTGTTGTCAACTGAGGACCATTCCCAGCTTCTAGAGACTATTTGTATTCCTTGTCTCATGTCCCCCTTCCTCCTCCTTCAGAGCCAGCAGTGGCAGGTCAAGTCCTCTCATATTTTAACCTCTCCCTCCTTTTCATCTGCCTGACCCACTCTTCTACCTCCCTCCTTTGATTCAAAGAGTTTATGTAATTACATTAGCTCTACCTGGATAATCCAGGCTAATCTCCCCCAAGTAAAGGTCAACTGATTAGTGACCTTAATTTCATGTGCAACCTTAAGGTAACATAGTCACGGGTTCTAGGGATTAGGACGTGGGCTTCTCTTGAGGGGCC
The DNA here is from genome assembly GCF_000696425.1 of Galeopterus variegatus. Classification (NCBI taxonomy): domain Eukaryota; kingdom Metazoa; phylum Chordata; class Mammalia; order Dermoptera; family Cynocephalidae; genus Galeopterus; species Galeopterus variegatus. Next base: position 414,873 of record NW_007726641.1, on the reverse strand, counting down.
ATTATTCTGCCTATTGCAGATATATAATCAAATATAAGATATGGCATAGTGGGTAGGAGGATAGGTTCTAGAGGCATACAGACCTGGGTTGAATCCCAGCTCTACATCTTGATAGCTGGGTTACTCTGGACATGTTCCTTAACCTCTTTGACATTCCATCTCTGTGTCAAATGGGCACAATATTACCTGCCTCATAGGTTGCTGTGAATATTGGAAATATGTGAATGCACAGTACACATCAGTAACTCTATTTTGCTATCTTTAAAAAAAATAATGTTAGTATTCCTAAAATTCAAAATCTGAGCACCAAACCCAGCTTAGAGCCCAACTTGGAAGACATTACCTTTAATAGGATAGAGGAAGCCAAGTGCTCTTTTGCTAAAATCTCACTTAACCAGCTGGGTTTATAGGGAATGAGGGGGAAGTTAAATCTAAGTGTTTAGGGTTCATTTACACCTAAATCATTAAATGCTATTTAAGGACATTTGATGGCCTGAAGCTTTTAAAGTAATCATAATGTCTTTTTCTTAAACAGAAGTGCTGCCAATAGTAAACAAACTCAAATACCATTTGCTTTGAAATTCTTCTCAAACAAATTTGGAGTGGGTTCTAATCTGGCACGACGTATTCTTCCATCTGTAATCCCTGCAGGGACAGCCCTCCTGAGAAGAAACACCAGCTCTATTTACTGAATGGGGAGTTAGAAACCATGGCAGGCAGGAGTGCAAAGAAAAGCATCCATTTAAGTGGAATGTTTCTTTCTTTATTAGAATTATTTTCTGGATTTCAACTATTGTAATTGCAAGTTATATTCTAGTGCTTTATATTAGCTAAAAATGTGCTTCCTCTAACTATCTAAGGGGGACAAATTCCTCCAGAGCATATAGGTAGAGAGCTGCATTTCCTGGAGGTGTTGAGGACCGTTTGAGCTTGCAAATGAATATGATGTTGCGGCCAAATTGAACTAACTGCCTTTTGATAAGCTTGAGCGGAGCTTGTGACTAACTAGGGAGAGAAGGATTTAGCCTCTGCATATTTTAAATGAAACAAGAGGAGCCAGTGCTCATGGCTTGATCAATTGGAAGAGCCTTGTCCTACCTCCCTTCCTTCACCTTCTTCTTCCTTTTGCCATTACTCTAATCGCTGGCTATAACAGAAATACCTGAGGCTGGGTAACTTATACAGATCAGAGGTTTATTTGGCTTATGATTCTGGGACAGCTGCATCTGGCACGGGCCTCAGGCTGCTTCTACTCATGGTGGAAAGCAGCAGGCTGCTGGTGGGTACAAACAGATCACATGGTGAGAGGAAGCAAGAGAGAGAATGGATGTGCCAGGGTCTTTTGAACAACCAGCTCTTGTGGGAACTAATAGAGTGAGAACTCACTCAGGCCCCGTGCCCCGAGGGAGAGCATTAACCCATTCATGAGGGATCCACCCCCATAACTCAAACTGCCACACTGGAGATCAAATTTCCACACGAGTTCTGGGAGGACAGTACATCCAAACTCCATCACCATATTACATAGAAAGCTGGGTAGCTCAAAGCCACAATGACATATACATACTTCATAGTTTTTGAGAGATGTTTTTTATAGATCAGCTTATATACTGGTATTTGCTTTATGGTTCCTGCCAAAGGGTCAGTCAAGAGGGGTTGCTAATGTTCTTGAGTGAATTTTCATCAGTGCCACGGCGGGTGGAGAGAGGCACCAATAGGTGATAGAAGCATATTTGATCACAGCATACTGGCAGGAAGGGGAAAGAAGAGAAATTTGCTTGCTTGAAAATAAGGGTACTTACTGAGTAATAAAGTAAAATAAATTTGCTATTTGGATACCTTTTGTTTTTAAGGGGAGGGCTTATGGAGAGGTGGAGGTGAGTTCGATGGCATTGATAACTCTCCCAATCATATAATTTCTAAGGAATATTGCAGTATAATTTTCCAGCCACAATCATCAAGACCAAGGAATTCCTGGCTGTCAACGGAGCCCATGAGGTGGGATTTCCTGAGCTCCCATGACATCCGTGGAGACTTGGAGCAACCATAAGAACCAAACTTCTCCTGTGGCCCATGAGATTTGGATCAGAGTTTAGCTTTCAAATGTGAAATAAAAATATGAAGGAAATAATGATGAGTAGTGCAGGACTCTTCCAGCATGCCATGTGAAGAGGTGTGGTCTTCACAAGCACAGTTTCTAGGAAGACACAGGCATAATGCTTGAGAGTGCACTCTCTAGTATATTGGCCAGAAAACCTCAGTCCTCTGAGATTTGATGCTCTAAAAATGGAAAAGATTGAGAAGAGAAAATAGGCTTTCTCTAGCAATTTAGCCTGTGATCTTGCCTGAGAAAGTTCTTAAGATCAAAGGCTGAGAAGATCTCAGGCAAGAAAGTTTCTGAAGAGCTATGACATCATTTTGTGAGCCTAACTGGAGCTTCCGTATTAATAGTTATTAAAAGCAAAGGTATGTGTCTAGACACACACACACACACACACACACACACACACACACACACACACAGAGGACAGAGCTGGCTGGAACTAAATGCAAAGAGAAGTGAGTTACCTGGGAACATTTGCCTTGAATGAGGCCAGTGACCTCCATAATTGTACATGGAGAAATAGGCCAAATTTAGTGCAAAAGCAATGCCTGGAATCAATCTGTAAGTAATCTTTAAAGGCTGCTTAGATGTTTTAGTCCCTAGGACACTGTGACCAGAAGCATATTATATTAAAAACAAAGTGAGTGAGACCAAATACACTTTTTCAGTGAAACCAGTCACAATTAAACATTTTCAAGAAATTCCAGATGGCATTTTGAAAGTACTGTTTGTCAATCAATTTGATAATCTATGAGCAGTATAGCCATCTTTCTTCTCCCCTGGGTCATTCACTCTACTTTGGTTAGAAAACTAAACTGAAGGTCATTCGAAGCCTTACGACCAGCAAGACTATAGGTGGTTGACATTTTTTCTTGAGAATATGTCTTCACGTTAACTTTAATTCATCCTCAGTTAATACTTAGGTACTTGTAGTACCTATCATGGGCTAGGCATTGTGCTGGATGCTTATACCCACATCATCTTTTTTTTTAATTGTTAAAAACCTGTTAGGAGGGGCCGAGCCCGTGGCGCACTTGGGAGAGTGCGGTGCTGGGAGTGCAGCAGCGCTCCTGCAGCGGGTTCGGATCCTATACAGGGAAGGCCGGTCCGCTCACTGGCTGAGCTGGTGCAGCCGGTCTCCAAAATAAAAAAAGGACAAAACCTGTTAGGAGTTAAATTTTGTGATGCAGTTTCATCTGTAAAAAGTAGGAAATTGACTTGCCCAAGGTCATGCAGTAGGTAGCAAAAGTGCACTTTCCTCTACCCCATGGCTGTGTTTCCATGAATATACATTTAACTACTGCCCAAATAAATATTTGGCCTCTGGAAAGAGGGGAATGAACGCATACCTAGTACCAACTACGTGCCCGCCACTGTGCTCGGTACATCTCAAACTTTAGTGTGCACAGCGATCACTTTGGAACCTATGAGCATACAGATTCCAATTTTGCCCGGTCTGGACTTGGCAGGACTGAGAGTCTGTGTTTTTAATAAGTTCTCAGGTGATATCCATGCTGCTGATTCAGAGTTTACACTTAAAAGTAGCTATCACCCCGTTTGGTGGGTGAGGAAACTAAGTCTCAAAGAGGATACTTAACTTTTCCAAGGTCCCAGAGTCCTAGTTTCTTCTAGAGCTCTTCTTTCTTTGCTCAGGAAAACATCTCTGCAGTTAATTGTGCTTGTATGGGTGGGTTTTTTTCTTGCTCCTTCACTTGGCCACATTGATTTGCCACCTTTGCTACACCTTGAAACCACTTGGGGAACTGTTTAGACTACCAAGACCCAAACCCCACTCATAGACCAATTAAACCAGAATCTCTGCAGGTGGAGCCCAGGCATGGGCATTTTATAAAAGTCACCCGGGAGCCCAGGCATGGGCATTTTATAAAAGTCACCCAGGTGATTCTGATGTACAGCAGGCTGGAGAACTACTAAATTACAGTATTCAAGGAAACAATTTCTAGAAAATGTAGCCCCAGTTCCCTTCGTTGTGATGTCTTTATGACCTTTATGGAAGGTCCAGTGTATTTAAGTAGCCAGTCACCAACAAGGTTCCCAGTGAGTTTTTGGTACCTTTTTATCTTCTGACTGTGAGCTTGGACTGCTCTGAGGTTGCAGTTTATGTAAAGTTTGAAATGGTTCTGTATGGACCCCAAGGCTGAGGAGCCTATATGGGAAGCTAATGAGGAGGGGCCAGGTGGAGAAACACAACATCATGGACTGGCTTCAGGGCAAGGACATATGTTCAAAGTCCTGATTGACTCACTAGCTCAAAATCTTGAGGGGTGATTAGAAGAAGCGAGTTTGGTTTTATTCAACTCAGTGATATTGGCTAGTGAGGTGATAGTCATTTTAAAAAACAGGAGGAGAGAGAGAAGAGAGCAGGAATTCTCAACCCTTGCTATGCAGTTGAATCATCTAAGGAACTTTAAAACCTACTACTACTCAGGCCCCAGCCAGGAGATTATGGTTTATTTGGTCCGGTGTGGCAACATGGATATTTTAGTTTTTAAAAGTCTGCCAGGTGATTCTAATGCTGCAGCTGAAAACCACTGGTTTAGATTGTGTTTGCTCTGGGTGGAGGAGAATGCAGATAGGCAGAGATAGCTGGGTGACACGAAAGAACTAGCTTGGGGCAGTCATTCTCCAAGTATGATTGGTATCTGTGGGGGATCGGATCCAAGACCTCCTGAAGACACTAAAATCCGCAGATGCTCAAGTCCCTGATATAAAATGGCCTCGTATTTGCATGTAACCTACGCACATCCTCCCATGTACATTAAATCATCTCTACATTACTTATAATACCTAGTACAATGTGAATGCTATGTGCAAAGTGGTTATAGTGTATGCTTCAAGGACTAATGACAAGAATAAAAGTCTGTAATTATTCAGTACAGATGCAATGTTTAAAATATTTTTGATCTGTGATTGGTTGAATTCACAGATGCAGAACCCATAAATACAGAGGGCTTACTTTATATGAAAATAATTATCAATCTAACTTTTCAGTAAAAGCCCATGAAAATAACCCAAAAGCTGTTTCAAGACATCACAAGATAAATTTCCTAAAGAGTTATACAGAAATTAGGAGTTAGGAGAGTGAGTTTACCATTTGCCTTTGCACTGTGGTAAGGCTGCATGAAGAAAGGCATCCTTCAACTGGTTAATTAGAATTCTCTGTGTGTATTATGAGTGAGACACTGACTTGGACCCCACATACAGAATGGTAAATGGGACATACAATGTCCTTGCCTCAGTGAGCTTGTATTCTTGTGAGGAGAGTCAGACAAGAGACAAATACGTACATACACAAACAATTACAGATTGTGACAAGTACAAACCTACCTAGGGTGGCTAAAAAGGCATTTCTGAGGAGGTGGCACTTTAGTAGAACCTTGAAGGACATAAAGGAACACTCAGAGGGAATAGCAAGTGCAAGATCTTGAGGCGGGAAAGAGCCTGGCGTATTCTAGGGGCTAAGAGAAAGCTAGTGTGGTCAAGAAGAGAGGTATGCGATGGGATTGAGGAGGTGGGGGCCACCATGGTAGGGAGTTTACATCTTATACTATCATGACAAGAGCACAACGGCCTAAGGAAAGATAGAATGGAAGAAGACCTAGTAGTGCTTGGGGGACTGAATGGAGAATGGGGAGGTTGCAAAGGAGAAAGTAACTGAAATTTATAGAAATATTTTAAAGTTGTTTCTACCTTGGCTAAATCAAATAACCATTAGCATTAATCTGTTCCGTTCAGTGAGTTATTTACTTAAGTTATTCTTGCACATTTAAACTTGCCATCTTGATCATGTCCACTATGCCAGTAAAGCAACAGTATCACACACAGATAAGTAGATAGTTGGCTGACTGGAAGAATGGAGTTCCTGTGCTACCATATCCTCTGTGGTTCAGTGTTTTTCAGCATGACAGGTGCTCAGTGACATGGAAGAGTAATCACTGTAATTACTCCATTTTCTTTTTGATTATATGATGCCATTTGATAATCTGTATATTTTTCTATATTTTCTGTTTCATAAATGTTTTTAAGTATTTTCTTGCTGGAGTCACTAATACATGTCTAATAAATTTGATTGGTACTCTCTTCCTGTATTCATTTCCGTTGCCCTGGTGATCTCAGATTTGCTTTGATTTAAAATCACATATCATTAATTATGTTGAATCGTCTTCATGAAGAGTTCATTTATAAGCCAGGCACAGAAAGAGAAATACCTCATGTCCTCACTCATAAGTGGTAGAGAGAGAGAGAACAATCACAATAATACACTGAACTTTCAGAAGGAGAGAACAGAACTGTGCTTACTAGAGGTGGGAAAGGGGGAGCGGGAGGGGAGTTAGGGAGAAATTGGGTAATGGAGACAAAAAATAATTATGATTTGTAATTTGCTAATTATCCTGATTTGATCATCACACACTGTACACAGGTATTGATGTTTAACTCTACCCCACAAATATGTATAGTAAATTATTTTTCAATAAAAAAATAAAAGCAAAAAACAGCATCATAAAATAATTTTTTAAAAAATCTTTAAGTTTATTTTTTGAATTGAAACATAATTGATTGCATATATTGATGGGGTACAGATTTGACTGTCTTTATTTGTGTACAGTATGTGATGATCAAATCAATATTATTAGCATGTTCATCATTACAAATCATATTTATTCTTTGTGTCCCTTCTGAAAATTGTGTTCCCTCCTTCTGAAAATTGAACGTTTTATTGTGATCTTTCCCTCCGTATGAGTGAACACATGCGGCATCTCTTTCTGTGCCTGGTTTATTTCACTTAACATAATTTTCTCCAAGCTCTTCCATGTTGCTGTGAATGGCAGAATTTCATTCTTTTTATGGCTGAGTAGTATTCCATTGTGTATATATACCACATTTTCTTTATCCAGTCATCCATTGATGGACATTTAGGTTGGTTCCGTATCTTGGCTATTGTAAATAGAGCTGTGATGAATATGGGAGTGCAGGTATACTGTCGACCTGGTGATTTCCATTCCTTTGTGTATATACCCAGAAGTGGGATTGCTGGATGTTATGGTAGTTCTATCTGTTATTTGAGAAACTTCCATACTGTTTTTCATAATGGCTGTACTAAAGTCCCACCAACAGTGAAGCAGAGTTCCCTTTTCTCCACAACCTTGCCAGCATTTGCTCAGTCTTTTTGAGCATCATAAAATAATTGGGCCGGCCCGGTGGCGCACTGCTACAGTGCGCCGCTTGGGAGCATGGTGGCGCTCCCGCCGAGGGTTCGGATCCCACATACAGACCGGTTCCCGCTCACTGGCTGAGCGAGGTGCAGGCGCAGCACCGAGGGTTGCGATCCCATTGCCGGTCCCGGTCCGGTACGGGCGCGACACTGAGGGTTGCGATCCGTTGCCGGACACGAAAAAAGACAAAAAGAAAAAATAAAATAATTGAGGGCTTGTTAACTGCTTCCAATCTGAAGCCAGCAAACCTTGTGAATTATAATGGCTTGGTAAGGGGGCAGGTGCCTTTGTGGCCTTGTCTCAATAGTTTTCTAGGATGGCTCTTAGTTGCTTTTCTGTCTTTAAAGAAAGAAAAAATTGTTGGAGATAAGGGTGATCTTGGAAGCTAAGAAATACTAAAGAAACTAGTCGTTGCCTAACGTAATGATGTTTTTACAATAGACATAACGGCAAACAAACTGGAATCTTGACTTATAGGCTAGGCTTTTCCAATAACTTACTGTATGACTTTTATCTCTTCCCCTTCCTGAGCTTTATCTTTCTTATGTTTTAAAACAAAAGAATTGCTTTTAATTTGCATTTCCCTGATGACTAGTGATGTTGAGCATTTTTTCATCTATCTGTTGGCTATTTGTATGTCTTCCTTTGAAAAATGTCTATTCAGCTCCTTTGCCCATTTTTTAATTAGGTCATTTGTTTTTTTACTGTGTAATTGCTTGAGTTCTATGTATATTCTGGATATTAGTCCCTTGTCGGATGCACAGTTGGCTAAAATTTTCTCCCACTCTGTAGGTTGTCTTTTCACTCTGTTGATTGTTTCTTTTGCTGTGCAGAAACTTTTTAGTTTGATATAGTCCCATTCGTTTATTTTTTATTTTGCTGCTTGTGCTTTTGGGCTCATGTTCATAAAGCCTGTGCCCTGACCTAACTGCTGAAGTGTTTTCTCTTAGTAATTTTACATTTTCGGGTCTTATACCTCGGTCTTTAATACATTTTGAGTTGATTTGTGTATGGTGAGAGATGCATATCAAGTTTCATTCTTCTGCATATGGATATACAGTTTTCCCAGCATCACTTGTTGAAGAGGCAATCTTTTCCCCAATGTAGATTTTTGTTGCCTTTGTCTAATATCAGATGGCTGTAAGCCTGAGGAGTGATTTCTGGGTTCTCTATTCTACTCCACTGGTCTCAATATCTATTTTTATACCAGTACTATGCTGTTTTGGTTACAACAGCTTTGTAGTATAATTTGAAGTCAGGCAGAGTTATGCCTCCGGCATTGAGGTACCACCTCACTCCAGTGAGACTGGCTATGATCAAAAAGACAGTGAATAACAAATGCTGGCGAGGGTGTGGAGAGAAGGGAACACTACTATACTGTTGGGGGGAATGTAAATTAGTACAACCACTTTGGAAAACAATTTGGAGGTTTGTCAAACAACTACAGATAGATCTTCCATATGATCCAGCAATCCCTCTTCTGGGTATATATCCAGAGGAATGGAAATCATCAGGTCGAAGAGATACCTGCACTCCCATGTTTATTGCAGCTCTGTTTACAACAGCCAAGATATGGAACCAACCTAAATGTCCACTGATGGATGATTGGATAAGGAAACAGTGGTACATATACACTACGGAATACTACTCTGCCACAA